>NC_134356.1:444904342-444951842 GCF_048569485.1 Anomaloglossus baeobatrachus | reverse complement strand
CGCGGTATTTTTGATTTTCAGCGCAGATAAAGCAGATGGCTACGGGCTGCCACCCCCATCTGCCTGGGTTACCTTTGCTGGCAATCAAAATAAAGGGAAGCCCATTAATTTTTTTTTTTATTTATTTTTTTATTTAAAAAATAATTAAAAATGTGTGGGCTCCAGCCGTATTTTCATCGCCAGCCAGGAAAACAAGGCAGCTAGGCACTGGGATTCTTGGCAGCCCGCAGCCGCCCCTGGAAATAGCATATTGTTTCTTAGCGCCATTTTCAGGTGCTTTACCCTGCTCGTCCATCTGCCCTGATGGCAATGGCACGCTGGGTAATAAAGGAATTAATACCAGCATTGTATTCTCAGCTGGTACTACGCCCGAAATTCATGGTGTCATGCCAAATTATATATGGCCACCATGCATTTCTAGTAAACACTGAAAAAAACCCACGAGATTTTTATTTTTTTTATTAGAAATAAAACAAACATTTAGAGACTCCATCTTTATTATGTGTGTGTATATATGTATGTGTGTGTGTGTGTATATGTGTGTGTGTGTGTGTGTGTGTGTATATATATATATGTATATATATATGTATATATATATATATATATATATATATATATATATATGTGTATATATATATATATATATATATATATATATATATATATATATATATATATATATATATATATATATATATATATATATATATATATATATATATATATATATATATTTATAAAAATCCGTAGTCCACAGGGACAGCAATGTCCACTGTCCACTCTGCTTCATCAGTCTGTTAAGACAAGCGGCTTTACAGAGAGAAGCAGGGGGAGCCATGTCAGCTCTGCTACATCGCTCTGTACAAAGCGAGAAGCAGACTGACAGTGAGGGGATGATTCTACTTGCGTCTCGCATTGGTATAAGCTGGTACGGACTTAGACTCTCCAGACTGGAGTGCTCTCAGCTGCATGGAAATACATGCAGCCGACCGCTCATGTCAGGAGAGTGTGCAGCTGTACCAGGTGATGCCGATGCGACACTCGCACAGTGACAAAGTTCAGTTAACAGGACCTTTGATGATGTCAGTCATGTGACCAGTCTCTAAGCCCATGTCTGTACAACATTCACACCAGACTGGTCACATGGCTATATCTAGAAAAATTAGACTCCGGCACTTAGTGAAAAAAAGAACAAGCAACCCTATGATTTTAAATTTTTTTTTTTTGATGTTATATATTGGCTGAGAGAAATTATCCCAGTCAAAAAAATTTTAAGTAAAAAAAACAAAAATGTTTCGACTATATTGCCTTCTTCAGCATTGACTAAAATAGTTTGTGTGATATACAAAGTCATCACAATATAACATCTTTTTGGTATTTGAGGATTCCCTTGTATTGGTAAAGGTTATGGCAATAACCCAGCTATTCAGTGTGATGATTGTGTTTCACCAACGGATCTAGCAGACAAAAGGCCCATTTACACGCTACGATATCGCTAACGAGTGTACCCGCCCCCGTCGTTTGTACGTCACGGGCAAATTGCTGCCCGTGGCGCACAATATCGCTAACACCCATCACATATACTTACCTTCCTAGCGACATTGCTGTGGGCAGCGAACAACCCCTTTGTTAAGGGGGAGGTTTGTGCGCCATCACAGCGACGTCACACAGCGGCCGACCAATAGAAGCGGAGAGGCGGAGACAAGCATTAACAAGCCGACATCGTTACCAGAGGACGCAGGTAAGCTGTTCGTCGTTCCCGGGGTGTCACACGTAGCATTGTGTGCTGCTTCAGGAATGATGAACAACCTACATCCACAACGACCGAGATTTTGAAAATTAACGTGAGTTTTTTTTTTTTTTGATCGTTAACTCTCGCTCGGGGCTGTTACACGCAACGACGTCCCTAACGACGCGGGATTTGCGTCATGAATTCCGTGACCCCGATGACCTATCGTTAGCGATAGATATCGTTGTGTGTAAATGGGCCTAAAGGTTGTGTAATCATCTCCTAGTAAATATCAGTGACACGTGGAACGCCTCACACACCCGTAAGCTTCCGGATATTTACGAGGAGCAGATTACACAATCTTTGTCTGCTAGATCTGTTGATGACACACGATCATCACAGTGAATAGCAGGGTTATTGCCATAACCTTTATCAATACAAGGAAATCTTTAAATACCAAAAAGATGTTATATTGTGATGATATCTTTGTATATCACGCATAAGCTATTTTAGTCAATGCTGAAGAAGGCAATATAGCCGAAACTTTTTTTTTTTCACTTAAATTTTTTTTTGACTGGGATGATTTCTCTAAGCCAATCAAAAAATAAAAAAAAGTTTGGTTGCTTGTGTTTTTTTTTTTTAAGTGCTGAAGTCTAATTTTTCTAAATTTGGTTATTTTTTTGTACTTTTGTGCACGGCTTCAGTGAGTCTATATGCAGTGAGCTGGTTCATAAACCTTTTTTGATTGGTCACATGGCTATGACGTCAGGTAAGGTCCTTTTAGGCAGTGCTGGTTACCGGGCGGCACAGCAATGACTGAACGCAGAAGCGGCCGGGAGACAGAATCTGCAGGACGCGTCGTGGGACCTGTAAGTATAATTACAATGTTTATCATTAACTATATTCTTTATTTTACATCCATCCCCCACCCATCCCATAACTGTAAAGCCCGAGATCGGTGATCGGACGCAATTCGCGTTCTCGATCCCGATCCTTACAAAACGAGCAAGGATTCTGATCCCGAACATCGGGGGAATCACCCATCACTACACATGAATAATGACAATATCCATAGCTTTCATGGATAGGTAACAACTTGCCAAGTTGGGACAACCTCTTTGACACCTACTCTCACACAATAATATAACTTGTTGACATTTCAAGTCAAGGACTGAGATAAGAGTTATCAGTGGAGTATTTATCAACTGCTTCGCCCAAAAAAACTCTGCGTTTTTTTGCTGTTTTTTTTTTTTTTTCTGTAGCCAAAACCTGCTCTCTTGACAGTAAAATAAAAAAAGCTTTCAGAAAGCAGGTTTTGCTGCATTCTTGTTGTCTTATGTACATTTAGTTGCATTCACCACAAAAGCAGCAAACCCGCAGCAGTTGTTTTTCCACTTTCTCATTGCTTTCAATGGTGACAAAAAAACGGTGCAGAAATTATGAAAGAATGGAGTTGATGCTGCTTTCAAAAACGTAACCTTTCTCAATTTGTCAGGGAAAAAAAACCAATTATATGAATCAGATTTCTGAAATTTCATAGCCTTTGCTGGTGCAAGTAAAAAGCAACTTTTAAATTGCATAAAACTCGTGAAATAAAAAAACACGCTGCAAAAAACACGACGTGTGAACATGGTCTAAAAAGCTTTGTTGTGTTGCAAATGCTGCCGTCAGCACTTATTACACTCGGCTGTTTTACCATAAAAAAAAAAGCTGAAAGGTATGTAATTACAGACATGAAATCTGAATGACGTTTGAAAAAATTTCACGTTTCATGAAATTGTCTAAACAATTGGAAAGAAGTCAGAGTACCTATGTATTTCATGTAAGTTTGATGTTCATGTCTCTTTATTCTTTTAGGAAGAGTAACTCTACAAACAACCATAAAGATAAGAACTTGAGGCAAAGAAACACGAGCTAAGCAAATTTGGTAAGAAAATGTAGATGTTATGCTGAAAAAATTAGGCAGAATTATTGTTCTAAAAGTGCTAGAATTCTTGCTTAACCAGTTCACGACCGGCCAATTTTTCGCTTTCCGTTTTTTTATTTTGCTACTCTTTCGAGAGATGTAACTTTTTATTTTTTTTATTTTTCAGTCAATATAGTCATGTGAGGGCTTGTTTTTTGCGGAACGAGCTGTACTTTTAAATGAAACCAAGAGTTTTACCATATAATGTACTGGAAAACGGCAAAGAAAATTCCAAATGTGGAAAAATTTCAAAAAAAGTGTGATTGCACTATTATTTTTGAGATTTTATTCAGTGTTCACGATATGGTAAAACAGATATGTCACTGTGTGATGTCTCAGGTCTGTCCGAGTTTGTAGACACCAAACATGAATACGTTTATGTTTAGCTAAAGAGGTTAAAAAAAAATAATCTGAAATTTGTCCAAAAAAAGTGTCGTATATTTTGCGACATTTTCCGCGACCTGTAGTGTTTTCATTTTTTGGGATCTATGGCTCAGTAACTGGTTATTTTTTTGCGCCCCGAGCTGACGTTTTTAACCATACCATTTTTGCACAGATGGCTTCTTATTGTATTTTGCGCAAAATTTGTGGCGACCAAAAAACGTAATTTTGCCTTTTGGAATTTTTTTTGCCACTATGTAGTTTACCAATCCGATTAATTGATTTTATATTTTGATAGATCGGGGGTTTCTGAACGCGGCGAAACCAAATGTGTGTATTTTTTTAACCCTTTTAATTTTCAATGGGGCGAAAAGGGGGAATTTGAAATGGTTTTTAGGTTTTATTTTTTTTTTTTACTTTATTTTTTTAATTTACTAGGTCCCCTAGGGGACTATAATGATCAGCAGTCTGATTGCTCATTCATTTCTACCGATCAGAGCAGCACCACTCAGACCAGAAGAAATAATCATCTCTTGTAATAGCCAGTACTCGGCTGTTTGTTTGCAGGACCTTAGTCATGTGAGCACAGGTGTGAATAATGGGGAGGAGGGGTGCACAGCCTAGAGTGATCATATGAGTGCTGCCCTATGTGTGAAAACAGAATTGTGCACAAAGGAGAAAAAAGGCACACATAACCCGGGCGCACATCAAGAATAATAATACAAAGAATTTTCATAATGTACAATAATAATTTATTGGGTCAATGAAGAAACACACAATTTAAAATCACTTAAAACAGACAATAAATCACAAAAAGGCCTCAAGATGTAATACAATAGCTCCGGGATAATATACCAATTGATACAGATCTAAAAAAAATTTGCTAATGAATAGATCCAAAATATCCACGAAATGTATCAAAGAATTCTCCACATTGTAAGTACAATATTTAGTGGCATGCAAAGATGAGTTCGGACAATAATGTGCAGTCGGCACCTTAGGGGTTAATTCCCAGCAAGGCAGGGGGGAAAAAAAGGGGGGGGATAGGGGGGTCAGCACTGATAACTGTATTAATACATTAAGGATTTAGCACATGAAATCATAACAATGGTCATTGAAATTGCACAACATGATAGTATATCTCAGCACCAAAGTGCATATGGCATAGATTAAATAGCCAGCAAATAGAGATTTATGATCATTACAATGTTTGAGATCATGTAATAAAAAGAACCCCTTAAATACAATTACAATGCTAATTACTCAATTACTCTCTCCACGGCTTCCTCCACAGCACACTTGCTTCTCAGCTCCTTCATTCTCCCTTTGTTGCATGCAAATTTTTGGCCACACCGGGCCCGGTGGGTAACTATGCTCTTTCTGATCATTTTTTGATCTGATATTCAGCACTTGTGTGCTTTTGATATAGCGATTCTGATCCACCTCTTTGCAGCTATGACACCATGGCTATCACATGATTTCCCAGAGCCTGTCTATTCTGGATAATGTATTTGGCTTTCACCTGCACCTTTTTGATATATGTATTGCTACTTTGTAACACTCACGTAGTTTGTTTCCCCCCCCCCCCCCCCCCTGCCTTGCTGGGAATTAACCCCTAAGGTGCCAACTGCACATTATTGTCCGAACTCATCTTTGCATGCCACTAAATATTGTACTTACAATGTGGAGAATTATTTGATACATTTCATGGATATTTTGGATCTATTTATTAGCAAATTTTTTTTAGATCTGTATCAATTGGTATATTATCCCGAAGCTATTGTATTACAACTTGAGGCCTTTTTGTGATGTATTGTCTGTTTTAAGTGATTTTAAATTGTGTTTCTTTATTGACCCAATAAAATATTATTATACATTATGAAAATTCTTTATTATTCTTGATGTGCGCCTGGGTTGTGTGCCTTTTTTCTCCTTTGTGCACATGTGAGCACAGGTGTCATCACATGACCCTGTGCTACCATGACAACCACCAGATCCACGTGATCAAGTCACGTGATTTCCGGTATTGTCCTGTAAGTAAAGTCTCAGCGCGATTGCGGTTATAGCGGCGCTGTGACTTATTGCCAGCGCCATTTAAGGGGTTAAAAGGCACGGGCGGATAACAATTCCACTCGTGCCTGGCAGGCACACATGTTAGCTGTATAAATCGGCTGACGTGCGCCGATCTTCCCCGGCTGCCGGCAGCAGCCGGGGAAGATTAACACTAACTGCTAGGATGTAATTTTACGGCTTGCGGTCGTTAAGGGGTTAAAGGGGTCGTTTACCTTTTGAGGACGATTTTTTTTTTGTTGTTGTTTGCAATTAAGTTTCATTAAAACATTTACACAGTTTTTTGCTTTTATCAGCTGTTTCTCTGCACATTCAACTTTGATGTATTCAAAATAAGCTGAGAAAAGCTAAAAGATGCTAGTTAGAAACTCTCCCAATTAAATGGTATTCCCATCTCTAAGATCCTATCCAAATATTTAGTAGGTGTAGTTGTGTAGTATATCAGCATATAGCTTCAATTAGAAATGTAGTATAGTTCTGCTGATTCATTGTCTCTTACCTCATGTTCAGGGCATTGCAAGACCTTAGGTATCCATGGTTATGACCACGCATATAGTCACAGTTAGTTGCTAGTGGTCATAACCATGGCTATATAAGGTCCCGCAATTCCCTGCACATGAGGTAAGCAACATAGTGAATCAGGAGGTATTTTCTAATATTATTCTTAAACCTACTACATATTGGGACAGGAATACCCCTTTAACCGTTGGGATGAGTTCACTGATGGTGGCTACAGAAAACAAAATGTAGTAATTTTCCCATGGGGTCCTCATCTTGTCCCCAGTAATGTCCCCATCCTGTTCCCCTTCTTGTAGTAATGTGCCCCATCCTTGTCCTCCTGCTGTAGCAAATGTTCCCATACTGGTCCTCATTCTGTGGTAATGTGCCCCATCCTGATTTCTATCTTGTAGTAATCTGTCTGTCTCCATCCCCTTCTTGTAGTAATGTGCCCCCTCTTGTAGCAATGTGCCCATTCTGTAGTAATTTCCCCTTATATGCAATTCTTCACATACACATAAAGAAAAAAAAATATTCTTCTCACCTGTCCTCCTTTCCCTTGGTGTCTTCTTTCCTGCTTCTTGTGGCCAGCACGCCATAATCTCCTTGACGATGGCGGCCGCTGCAGAGGTCACTGCTGTCAGTGCTTCATTTCATTTGAATGACTTGCCATTGCCGCACAGAGAAGTTCTTTGCAGCCCTACATCAATGGCAGCTGCCAGTCAATCAGAGACCATCAACTGACATAATATGCCAACATCAGCTGCTTGCCTATGATTAGCCGGTGGCTGCCTTGGGTGTAGCTGCAGAGAGCTTCTCTGCGTGGTGCCGGCAGTTCATTCAAATGAAATAAAGCGCTGACAACAGCAGCCCATGCAACGGCCACGATCGTCAAGGGGGCCATGGGCCTGTGGGCTGCAAGAAGCAGCCTCGGGCTGAATGCTGCCTAGGGGTTTTTCAACAGTAAAGGAATTAAAATCCTCAAAAAACACTATCCAATGTTTAAAAATAAATGCATTACAAAAGTGTGTAAATATATGGGGACAGTGGTTGGATACACCAGATATTACATCCAACATATTTTTTTAGAGACGCAATATTGGCTCCCTTGTCCTTGTCTCTACTATAACTCACCTATGCATAAAAGGTCCCTACATGGGTTTGCAATGATCAGTACACCAGACTTATTGCAGTGACTTTTATTGTAATACGTTCTTACTCCTACCTCGGACATTGCTGTTTGTATGTAGAGTTAAGTTTTATACAGGGGGGCGATAGTTTGTTCTGATGGAAATATATTTTGTAATATATCATTAAGGCCTACAGATACATTTATATGATCCTACTCTCAAAGGGATTGTTTGCGCGATTTGTTTTTTTTTTTTTTGTTTTTTTTTCTTTAGTGTTTTCTTTTTGGTAAATTAAACTAAACTATATTTTTGTCACATTGTATGCAATAAAAATGGTAACATGTTAGTAGAATCCGTACATTTAAAAATGATCTAATTTGGGGAAAAAAGTCAAGAATTGTAAAAAACAAAACTGAGTTTTAATGAATGTGGGTGAAGAGTATTTAAACATAACTTCAACTGACTTTGGTACAAAACAAAAAAAACTAGTCCTATTAAAATATACCTTTTTATATGCTTCTTGTAGAAATTACTTGACAAATGCAAAAGGTTTAACACCACATTTTAACTTTTGAAAGATGTTTTTTTTTATTTTTATAAATAAGGAAAAGATCAGTTGTAAAGCTCATGCAAACTGATGTATTTTAAAATGTGTATCTAGATATCTCTTAAATATAGTAGTTTTCTATTTGCCTGATGGTTTTTTCTTTTTTTTTCTATAGAGCTTCATGGATTCGAACAGACAACAAATTATCCTTCTAAAAAGCTGACATTGCTATGAAGTTGTATCTTCAGGCGATCTTCAGACTTCTTCAATATTCCTTTGTGTGTTTTTTTTTTTTTTTTTTTGTTTTTTTTTTTTATGTGACTGAGGGTACAAAACTACTTTTTTAAAGCATGCCTTATGTAGCCTCCATGGAGATGAAAAATGGACTGGATATTAAGGAGCTTCGAAAATAGAGTGTATATGCAGCTTTGTGTGCTGTGGCTTTTTTTTTTTTTTTTAATCACTTATGATATTATATATATATAACTATAGATAATGTATGCCTTCCAAAGGAATAGTAGAGGTGTATGGAAAGCAGATTGATTTTATATATATATTTTTTTTCTTTCCCTCTTATTTTTTTATTTTTTTTTTTTTTGTATATTTTGGCATGTATTTTAAATTATCTCTAATTGAGCAGGATGCATCTATTGTAATCAAGGTATCATTTTATTTTTTAAAGCTTATTGTTGGATGTCTTGTGAATGTTACAGCATCATTTTCATGACCCTGAACATTATACAAACAATTATCAAAAAGAAAATTTCCTCAAGACAGAAGAAATCGTGCAGCTGTTGCTTGAAGTGCTCATTTTGTAAGCTATAGAGATGCTTTCTGGAGCTTCACATTTGCCACAATTCTTGAATTTTTTGATACATAAACATCTGTCCATTGTGTACTGTACTGGAATATCATGTTTTCCTTTACCAAATGTCCAGTACTATGTAATGATAGAGGCTTAAAAGTTCTTCAAGGGCATGTGTTTTTTGCTGTGTAGTTACCAAGTAGCACTATATAGCTTTTTCATTGGTGAGCTAAAGGCGTTATAACTTATCTACAGGATAGGTCATCAGTAGCAGATCAGTGGGGATCTGGCGGTAGACCAAATAACAGCTGATCGTTGGGAGTGCTGGGTGTCAGACCCCGCTCCACTCCCCCGATTTGCTATTGATGACCCATCCTGTAGATTTATCATTAGACAACCCCTTTAAATATCGAATACAAATGTGATAAATCACTATTCAAACAAGTGTAACTGGGGGACAAACTAAATATATTTGAAATGCCCAGATACAATTAAGAGACTATTTATACATATATATATATATATATTAGGTGGGATGCTTTATAAGTGAATATTGGTTCAATCATGTATATTCTTAAATCCTTTTGCACTGTTATGTCAAAATGTACATTCATGCAGGCAAACTTTTTATAAGTTATATATATTTTTTTTCTTTGGGGGATTGTTTTAATTTAATTTTGGTTAACAAATTTTACATTTGTTTAAAGCATGGTTCTATTCTATGCAACTAGATGTAAATGTGTCAGTATATCAAAAATGTACTATCTTTTACTGGGCGAAAGGGTGGGGGAATGTTCTAGTTGCATGAGCCCATGGATTGTGCAATTGAAGTGTAATAATGTGTGTGGCAAATACACTTGATAAAAATATAAACAAACTAAATCCGGAAACATATTCTGGTGTAAGCAATTTTTTCCCTCCTAAAGAATTTAATTTTTTATGAGTTTGTACAATTCTTTCTCCACAGCTTCAACAAATCCTGGAAAGTTCTGGTCCAAGAGACATAGTTTGAGAAAGGAAGAGAGTTCCTCGTTTAAAGGAGGGCACGGACTGATTGTATTTACTTGTTTGCTTACCACCATACCCTGTAAATGCAAAGAATGCAAATTACTTTAGTATAGTGCTCATTTGCAAGGCATTTACTAAGCTAATCCATTATACCTACCGTATTTTTCAGATTATAAGACGCACTTTTCCACCCAAAAATTTGGGAGGAAAGTGAGAGTGCGTCTTATAATCCGAATGTAGCTTACTGGGGCGGTGATGCAGAGGGGGGAGGGGTAGCAGGAGGTAGGGGCAATGCTGCGGCAGCTGGGCTGGGGTTGTGGGTGGTGAGGGCTTCAATTAATGGCGCCCGGAGTCGATGCGTGCGCGGATGGAGCTCTCTGCTCAAGATCTCATCTTCTCACGCGCTGTCTCCAACCCATTGATCTCCCAGCAGCAAACTTAAGGAAAATGGCACCCGGAGGGGGCATGTCATTGAGCAGAGAGCTCAATCTGCACATGCACTGACTCTGGGCGCCTTTATTTGAAGCCCTCACCATCTGCAGCCCCAGCCAGCACCACAGACAGTTTCTGCGACAGCATCTGGGATACCCACTGCACCGCTCGCAGCATAGCCCTGCTCTACCACCACCACCGCTGCAGCCCCCCTCTGGTAAGACACCACCGGATTATAAGCCAATGCATCTTATAAACCGAAAAATACAGTAATTGAAACCTGCTGTCCATAAAAACCTTCTGCTTCTAGTCTCTACTAAAGATAGTTTACAGATACTGTATATATCATGCCAAACCGTAACAAATCAGAAGTATACATGCCATGATAAGAACCACTGTATTAAAGCACATCATAGGTAAGTCACGCATATGCCACACTAGTAGCCACAACCCCATTTTCTCAGCAACATCTAATATAAAAACCTATCAGTCATAGAACAAAATCTCTCTTGTCAGGGTGAGAGTCATAAGGACCCCTAAACCAATCATGTTACACAGCAAATGTGCAAAATCCAAAATCAAAACTACCAGCAAAGAAATGACACTTAAAGGGAACCAATCACCAGGATTTTCGTATATAAGCTAAGCCAGTGCTATACTGGCACTATCAGGCTGATTCTCTACATACTTGTAGTGGTCAGCTCGGATGTTTAGGTTTTAAAACCCCAAAAAATAAAGTTTATAAAATTTAGCTGCTTGTTGAGTGACAGCAGCTGAGAATCAGATAATATCTAGGGGGCAAATCCAAAGCGGTAATTCCAGCAAACTTGGTCCAGAAATGTAAGTATAAAAAACAATTTTATTGAATGACAACCATTAAAAACAGTCCATGTGGGTCACAAAAAATTAAGTCCAGACCCACATGGACTGTTTTTAATGGTTGTCATTCAATAAAATTGTTTTTTATGCTTACATTTCTGGACCAAGTTTGCTGGAATTACCGCTTTGGATTTAATGTCTCAAGTTTTGCCGACTTTACCTTCCCTGCACGGTCCTGCAATAGTGGTCTTCCTGGATCAGGTGAGCTGGAACAACATTTTTGTCGTGTAATATCTAGGGGGGTATTCATAGTTATTTCCTCCCCCTGTTAGAATTAGCATAAATATTATACAAACGATTCACTTTGTCTCTTGCAGGACCTGTGTGAGGTCATACCATGTGACCAAAAGGGACGGGACCTCAGCCAACAAAGCTGGATACCAGGTCACATGGGTATGACCTCACACAAGTCCTGCAAGAGACAAAGTGAATCGCTTGTATAATACTTATGCTAATTCTAACAGGGGGAGGGGATAACTATAAATATATTATCTGCTCCTTTGCTGCTGTCAATCAACAAGCAGCTGATTTTATAAACTTTACTCTTTTGGATTTATAAAAGAGAGGAGGGCGCTCCTGTGTGCAAATGTTAATCTTTACGATAAGTAAAATCAGTTACACTCACCTAAGAGTGTTGTACTGCAGGTACAACACTGTCAAATAGCACTGACAGGGGGATCTGGGTTACCCCGTTGGTTGCCGTCACGGATCCTATGAAGATGATCCCGCAGCAGCTTCTGATCCTGCCGCTGCTGATGCTTGGAGCTCGTGCATCCCTCCTGTTCTTAGGTCGGCGTCTCACCGTGTTCCTGGATTAGGTAGGAGGAACCCTGTTCCCACTGGTTTCGGTGTCAGGCCAATCTAATATTACACGTCAGTGTAATTGAAACTCCTACTGCTGGAGCTGTGGCACCCCGTGGACTCCCAAAGGAAAAAAGTAAATTATTAAGGAAACCAAATAAACACGGTAATAAGGGCGCTGCTCACAAAGGAGATAGGAGATTAAGCTAGCATAATTTGTTTGAGCTACAACGCATTTCAGGGATAAAAAAATTCTCCCTCTTCCTCAGGTAGCATAAGATTGAAGTATAACATAGAGCCATTATATATATTATATATATATATATGAACAGACCCTCCCTCAACCCTCCCTCAGTGTTAAACCTTAATTAATACTTGATTGCCCTACACATAGTTAACCCTCAGATATCCATAAACCAATAGGGGGTGTAAGGGTTGGGTAGTTATAGGATGGATCACTAGGATCAACAATTAAATTGATTCAGTTATAACAATTATAGGGATCGATTATGACACAAAAAAAATTGATATTAGTATTTCCTAAAATTATATCCTAAAAATATATCCTACATTGTAAGATTAATGCAGAGAAATAGTAGAAATATATAATATAACCAAACGGAACAAGAATGTGGAGTTTTCAACCTCTCCAGTTACCAATTAAACCCAGGGGAGATTACATTGTTAAAAAGGGTAATGAGGTTACTTTCCAACATACACACCACCATGATAAACCCAAATCAATACCACAATTTATGTAAGTGGCATGGTGTGTGACATAAGTAGGACCATGGAAATAATCGCCAACAAGCAAACATACACCAAGGAAAAAGAAGCGATCAGACTTCCTAGTATCAATTAAAGATATTTATTATATGCAAGATGTAAAGCACAGTGACAAGCATACAAAAACATCTTGCATATAATAAATATCTTTAATTGATACTAGGAAGTCTGATTGCTTCTTTTTCCTTGGTGATTGTTAAAAAGGGGTCTATCCTTTTGCCCTACCAGTAATACGAATACGTTTCAGCTGTTTCTGGACATCAATGATTTTGTCCGTAAGCTCACTTTACATAGACACTTTGAAATACTGTCTAAACAACAAAAAAAAACTTGGTGAAGACTAGCAGTAATGATGAGATACAAGATGATGTATATCTACTTGTACAGATTAAAGGGAGTTCTGATTTTTATCTGTACCATCATAGAGGTAACAATTTAGAGACTTTACATCAATTATTGCTGAGATATTAGGAGCTTCTCCCATCAGCATAAGAAGGATAATTTGTCTAAGGGGGGGGAAGATTGGCCATAGACTCCTTAAAAAATAATTCTAATTTGGTAATTAGGAATGCTGACAAAGGAGGGGGTGTAGTATTGATGGACCGTGACTGGTACATCAATAAGGGAAAAGAACAATTGGACGATACCGAATACTATGAGGTCCTCAATAGTGATCCATCCTCCGATTATTTTAATTTGTATAAGGTTTTGATTAAGGGGGCCTGTGAGGAAAAAATATTAAATAAAAAAGAAAAAAAGTATTTGGATATCAAGCACTACTCCATGCCCTTTCTTTTTCGCTCCTAATTGGGAGACCCAGACAGTGGGTGTATAGCTACTGCCTCTGGAGGCCGCACAAAGAACTACACTTAAAAGTGTAAGGCCCCTCCCCTTCTGGCTATACACCCTCCCGTAGGAGTACGGATTCCTCAGTTTTAGCTTTGTGCGCAAGGAGGTCAGACACGCACGCATAGCTCCATTGTTTTTAGTCAGCAGCAGCTGCTGACTATGTCGGATGGAAGAAAAGAGGACACATACAGTGTCCCCAGCATGCTCCCTTCTCACCCCACTTATGTCGGAGGTGTTTGTAAGGTTGAGGTACCCATTGCGGGTACGGCGGCAGGAGCCCACATGCTGATTCCTTCCCCATCCCTTTTTACAGGGCTCTGGGTGAAGTGGGATTTACCGGTCTCCAGGCACTGAGACCGGGCTCCATCTACAGCCCCTGGAGAAGATGCTGGATGGAGCGGAGTACGTCAGGGACATGGCCCTGCTTCCTTAAGGTACTCTGTGTCCCCGTGCATTTGGCGCTCACACCGCAGCATGCTGGGTGTTGTAGTGCGCCGGGGGACGTCAGCGCTGCGGCGCCTGTGCCATGGCCTCATTCAGCTTAGCTGAAGCAGGCACACTTATGGGATCGGCCGCGCCGGCCGCTGGGGCTGCGGCACGGCTGGCACTTGTAGTGCGCCGGGGACTTCAGCGCGGCCTGCGCTTTTACGGCGGCCGCGCTGATAACTACAGTCCCCGGCTTTTTGCGGCCTGTTTCCGTTCGTTCCCGCCCCCGGACCTGCCAGTCAGGAGAGGGGCGGGACGCTGCCCACGTCTAGGACTCGGTCGCGCCGGCCGCTGGAATAGCGGCGCGGCTGGCACTTGTAGTGCGCCGGGGACTTCAGCGCGGCCCGCGCTTTTACGGCGGCCGCGCTGATAACTCGAGTCCCCGGCTTTTGCGGCCTGCTTTCGTTCGTTCCCGCCCCCAGACCTGCCAGTCAGGAGAGGGGCGGGACGCTGGCCAGTGCATCAGCGCTGAGGGCTGGAGTTGTTTTTACATACTCCAGCCCTCACAGTCAGCACAGAGGGGACACTGTTCCCGCACTTTTGTTTGGGAACTCCCACGGACCGCCCCTCTCCACACAAGCCGGCAGCCATTCTTGCCAGACACGCTGCGCTGCAGAGGGGAGCCGGGGAGACCCAGACAAGGCATTCTGCAGCCTCTTACCCGCTCTTCAGCGGGCGGTAAGCAGCCCTCAGGGCTCACCCCCTCTTGTGCTCGTAGTATTCTTAGTATTTTGTTGCTACAAATACTTTGTACTGCATAGCGCTGGTCGCCCTTTTGGCTATAGACTCTCTCACATGCAGAGAGCCAGCAGCATGTCGCCCGTAAAACGCAAGGGTGCCAAAGCACAGACATTATATGCTTCCTGCACCGCATGTGGGACTTTTCTACCGGCAGGCTCCACGGACCCCCATTGTGTGCAGTGCTCGGCCCCTGCGGCGCTTGCACAGTCGGGACCTCTGCTGGACGTGTCCCAGGGTGTACCACCTGTGAATGCTGTCCAGGTGACAGGAACTGAGTTTGCAGCTTTTGCTGACAGAATGTCTCTCACTATGTCACAAATTCTTGACACATTGCGAGCTAGGCCTGTACTTCAGACCTCGGACACTGTGCAATCATTGCCCCCTGGTCCCCCTCAGCTCCTAGCTCCGGGACGGGCATCTACACCTCAGGGTGAAGACTCTGACTCGGACGATGGCCCCGGGCAGCCTAAGCGGGCTCGTTATGACGGGCCTTCACATTCATCTCAATGGTCTGGATCCCAGCGGGATGAATCTATGGGTGATGAGGCGGACGTAACTGATCAGGATTCTGATCCTGGGACCGCTCTCAATCTAGATACACCAGATGGTGACGCCATAGTTAATGATCTTATATTTAACATCAATAAGATGTTGAATATTTCCCCACCAGCTCCTCCTGTAGAGGAGTCAGCTTCGCAGCACGAGAGAATCCATTTCAGATACCCTAAGCGTACATTAAGCACTTTTCTGGACCACGCTGACTTCAGAGACGCAATCCAGAAACCCCACGCTTATCCTGAAAGGCGTTTTCCTAAACGACTTAAAGATACACGCTACCCTTTTCCCTCTGAAGTGGTCAAGGGTTGGACCCAGTGTCCAAAAGTGGATCCTCCAATTTCCAGGCTTGCAGCTAGATCCTTGGTTGCTGTTGAAGATGGAGCGGCACTTAAAGATGCCACTGACAGGCAGATGGAGCTCTGGCTGAAATCCATCTATGAAGCGATTGGAGCGTCATTAGCGCCTTCTTTTGCGGCCGTATGGGCACTCCAAGCTATCACGGCCGGGCTTGCGCGAGTCGACTCAGTCACACGTGCATTTGCCCCGCAGGTAGCACCATTGACCTCGCAAATGGCGGCATTCGCGTCGTACGCGATTAATGCTGTTCTGGACGCTACAAGCCGCACGGCAGTGGCGTCAGCCAACTCAGTTGTTTTGCGTAGGGCTCTGTGGTTGAGACATTGGAAAGCAGATTCTCATTCCAAGAAGTGCTTAACCAATTTGCCTTTTTCTCGTGACCGATTGTTTGGAGAGCGTTTGGATGAAATCATCAAACACTCCAAGGGTAAGGACTCTTCCTTACCGCAACACAGACAAAACAAGCCCCAACAGAGGAGGGGTCAGTCTGGTTATCGGTCCTTTCGAGGACAGGGCAGGTCCCAATTCGCCTCGTCAAAAAAGACTCAAAAGGACCAGAGACGTTCAAATCCTTGGAGGTCTCAGTCACGCCCAAAAAGACCAGCCGGAGGAACCGTTGCCAAAACGACGTCCTCCTGACTTGCGGTCTCCGATACCCACGCCCGCGGTCGGTGGGAGGCTGTCCCACTTTGGCGACATTTGGCTAGCAAGCGTCAAAGACCGTTGGGTGAGAGATATTCTATCTCACGGGTACAGGATAGAGTTCAGTTCTCGTCCGCCAACTCGTTTCTTCCGAACTTCTCCACCACCAGACCGAGCCGATGCTCTGTGGCAGGCGGTGGCCGCTCTAAAGGCGGAAGGAGTGGTGACCTCCGTCCCTCTTCAGGAACAGGGTCACGGTTTTTACTCCAATCTGTTTGTGGTCCCAAAAAAGGACGGATCGTATCGTCCCGTCCTGGATCTGAAGTTGCTCAACAGACACGTAAAAGTCAGGAGGTTCCGGATGGAATCCCTACGCTCCGTCATAGCCTCAATGTCTCAGGGAGATTTTCTAGCATCAATAGACATCAAAGATGCGTATCTCCACGTGCCGATTGCACCAGAGCATCAGCGTTTCCTACGTTTCGTCATACACGACGAGCACCTACAGTTCGTAGCGTTACCCTTCGGTCTGGCAACAGCCCCCCGGGTCTTCACCAAAGTCATGGCAGCAGTAGTAGCTGTTCTGCACTCGCAGGGTCACTCGGTCATCCCGTATCTAGACGACCTGCTTATAAAGGCATCCTCTCAAGAAGCATGCCAACACAGTCTGGAGGTGGCGCTAGACACTCTCCAGACTTTCGGGTGGATTATCAACTTTCCAAAGTCTCATCTAACCCCGACCCAATCTCTGACTTATCTTGGCATGGAGTTTCATACTCTATCAGCGATAGTGAGGCTTCCACTGGACAAGCAGTGCTCGCTACGGACTGGAGTGCAATCTCTCCTTCAGAGCCAGTCGCACTCACTGAGGCGCCTCATGCATTTCCTAGGAAAGATGGTAGCAGCAATGGAGGCAGTCCCGTTCGCGCAGTTTCATCTGCGCCCTCTCCAATGGGACATTCTGCGCCAATGGGATGGGAGATCGACGTCCCTCGACAGGACGGTCTCCCTCTCTCAGACTGCCAAGGACTCTCTACGTTGGTGGCTTCTCCCCAACTCATTGTCACAGGGAAAGTCGTTCCTTCCCCCGTCCTGGGCAGTGGTCACGACAGATGCGAGCCTATCAGGGTGGGGAGCGGTGTTTCTCCACCACAGGGCTCAGGGGACGTGGACTCAGGAAGAGTCCACCTTGCAGATCAATGTTCTGGAAATCAGAGCAATCTATCTTGCTCTGCGAGCCTCCCAACAATGGCTGGAAGGCAAGCAGATTCGGATTCAGTCGGACAACTCCACAGCGGTGGCGTACATCAACCACCAAGGGGGAACACGCAGTCGCCAAGCTTTTCAAGAAGTCCAGCGGATTTTGACGTGGGTGGAAAGCAGAGCGTCCACCATATCTGCAGTTCACATCCCAGGCGTGGAAAACTGGGAAGCGGACTTTCTCAGTCGCCAGGGCATGGACGCAGGAGAATGGTCCCTTCACCCGGACGTGTTTCAACAGATCTGTTGCCGCTGGGGGTCGCCGGACGTCGATCTGATGGCGTCACGGCACAACAACAAGGTCCCAGTTTTCATGGCACGGTCTCACGATCACCGAGCGCTGGCGGCAGACGCATTGGTTCAGGATTGGTCGCAATTCCGACTCCCCTATGTGTTCCCACCTCTAGCATTGTTACCCAGAGTTCTCCGGAAAATCAAGTCCGACTGCCAGCGAGCCATACTCGTCGCTCCAAATTGGCCAAGAAGGTCGTGGTACCCGGATCTGTGGCATCTCACGGTAGGCCAGCCGTGGGCACTACCAGACCGTCCAGATCTGCTGTCTCAAGGGCCGTTTTTCCATCAGAATTCTGCGGCCCTGAACCTGACTGTGTGGCCATTGAGTCCTGGATCCTAGCGGCCTCAGGTTTATCTCAGGGAGTTGTTGCCACAATGAGACAGGCTAGAAAACCATCCTCAGCTAAGATCTATCACAGAACGTGGAAGATATTCTTAGCGTGGTGCTTGGCTCAAGGGTTTTCTCCCTGGCCATTTGCATTGCCAATTTTTCTTTCCTTCCTGCAGTCTGGGTTGGAAAAAGGTTTGTCCCTTAGCTCGCTTAAGGGTCAAGTCTCCGCGTTATCCGTATTCTTTCAGAAGCGCTTGGCACAGCTTTCTAAAGTACGCACGTTTCTCCAAGGAGTTTGTCATATCGTTCCTCCTTACAGACGGCCATTGGAACCCTGGGATCTGAACAAGGTTCTCCTTGCTCTTCAAAAGCCGCCTTTCGAGCCCTTGAAAGAGGTTCCCCTTTCTCGGCTTTCACAAAAGGTAGTTTTTCTTGTAGCGGTCACATCTCTTCGAAGAGTGTCCGAGCTGGCGGCGTTATCTTGCAAATCTCCCTTCCTGGTGTTTCACCAAGACAAGGTAGTACTGCGTCCAATTCCAGAGTTTTCTCCCAAGGTGGTTTCTTCCTTTCATCTCAATCAGGATATCACTTTGCCATCTTTGTGTCCGCATCCAGTTCACCAATTTGAAAAGGGTTTACATCTGTTGGACCTGGTGAGAGCACTCAGGATTTACATTTCTCGCACGGCGCCTCTACGCCGTTCGGATGCGCTCTTTGTCCTAGTCGCTGGTCAGCATAAGGGATCGCAAGCTTCCAAATCCACCCTGGCGCGGTGGATCAAGGAACCAATTCTTCACACATACCGTTCTGCTGGGCTTCAGATTCCATCTGGACTGAAGGCCCATTCTACCAGAGCCGTTGGTGCGTCCTGGGCGTTGAGGCATCAGGCTACGGCTCAGCAAGTGTGCCAGGCGGCTACCTGGTCGAGTCTGCACACGTTTACCAAACACTATCAAGTGCATACCTACGCTTCGGCAGACGCCAGCCTAGGTAGACGGGTCCTTCAGGCGGCGGTGGCCCACCTGTAGGAAGAGGCTGTATGACAGCCCGTTCATGTGGTATCTTTTTACCCACCCAGGGACTGCTTTTGGACGTCCCACTGTCTGGGTCTCCCAATTAGGAGCGAAAAAGAAGAAGGGAATTTTGTTTACTTACCGTAAATTCCTTTTCTTCTAGCTCCAATTGGGAGACCCAGCACCCGCCCTATTTGTTTTTAGGGTTTCGTTTTTTTCGGGTGCACATGTTGTTCACGTTGTTTCTTAAGTTCTCCGATCTAGTTATCGGATTGAATTTGTTTTTGAAACTGTTATTGGCTTTCCTCCTTCTTGCTTTGGTACTAAAACTGAGGAATCCGTACTCCTACGGGAGGGTGTATAGCCAGAAGGGGAGGGGCCTTACACTTTTAAGTGTAGTTCTTTGTGCGGCCTCCAGAGGCAGTAGCTATACACCCACTGTCTGGGTCTCCCAATTGGAGCTAGAAGAAAAGGAATTTACGGTAAGTAAACAAAATTCCCTTCTTTATTATTTTCTTCCCAAAATTTGCAAAAGTCTAACTGACCCACCTGGAAGACCCATCACTCAAATCACTAACGGCTAACTTATCCCACTACATTGATCTCTACCTACAAAAATATGTAGTGGGATTGGAGTCCCATCTCAGGGATTCATCCCATCTCATTAGCATTTTAAGGAAACTCCCCCCAACTCCCAATTGTTTGTTTTTTACTTTAGATGTTGCCTCACTCTACTCTAATATTAGCCATCGATTAGGTTTAAAAAGTGTGGAATACTGTCTATTGGCTGACAATGCTCTACCTGTTCCACAGAAGGAATTCATCCTTAATTCCATAGAATTCATATTGAATCATAATATTTTCTTATTTGAAGGGAACATCTATCGCCAATTGAGGGGCTGTGCGATGGGGACGAAATTTGCCCCAAGTTATGCAAACTTGTACATGGGGCGTTTTTGAATCCTCATTCATCACACAGTCCCCTCTGGCTAAAGGTCATATAATCTTATACTGTGTATTCATAGACTGTGTTTTTTTTATCTGGCCAGGCTCTGAAGCTGGGTTTACACACTGCAACATCTCAAACGACATCGCTGTAACGTCACCGGTTTTGTGACGCAATAGCGATGTTGTTTGCGATGTTGCAGTGTGTGAAACCTATCAGCGACCCGGCCCCTGCTGTGAAGTTGTAATCGTTACAAATCGTTCAGGACCATTCCTAGGTCCTTTGTTTCCCGCTGTGCAGCATGCATCGCTGGAAAGTTTCAGTGTGTGAAAGACTTTGCAGCGACTTTGTTAGCAACTTCCCTTTCAAAAGGCTGCTTATCAACGTCCCCAACAACCAGCTAGGTCGCTCTGCAGGTCCGGATCGCAGTTGCGTTGTTGGCCAGGTTTGCCTGTTTGACTGCTCACCAGCGACTTAGCAGAGACTTAGGGAGGTCGCTGTTACGTCACAAAACCGGTGACGTTACAGCAATGTCCTTTGCGATGTTGCAGTGTGTAAACCCAGCTTTAGAGTAGTGCAAAAATCTTCATTAATTCCCTGAATAACAATGACTGGGGATTATCATTCACGGCAACAATGTCCAGTGAATCAATCCAGTTCCTGGATTTGAACATCAAATTTAATAATGCAGCCTTCATTGAAACATCCACCTTTTTTTTAAAGTGGTGGATGTAAACAGCTACTTGGAATTTGCAAGCAGCCACCTCCCAAAGTGGATCAGAAATATACCTTTATGGGCAATATTGGCGCATTAGAAAAAATTGCACGAGTTTAGACTCCTTTAAAGTTGAAGCCAGGACTCTAAGAAATAGGTTTCTCAGCAAAGGTTACCCTAAAAAAAAATCTTATCCGATGCATTCCACAAAAGTTAACTATTGGACCAGGATAAGTGTCTGACAAAGATTGAGGAAAAAAGACTTTGGGTTACTCAGGGGGGTGATATGAAAACGGGGTTCGGGAATTGTTTGGTTACCACCTTTTAGTGATTCATATAAACAAATTAAGGAATTGTTGAATAAATATTGGCATATTGTGAAGGGTGACAGGATCCTTTCAGGAGTTTTGCCCACAGTCCCACGGGTTATCTTTAGAAGAAGCAGGTGTCTAAAGAATATAATAGCTCCCAGTAGCATCTGCCCCAATGAAGTTTCATCCAAGGGAAATAAACCAGGTGAACTAAAACCAGTTGGTAACTTTGGCTGTGGACAATTGAGATGCTTGTGTTGTAAATCTGACATAAGGCAAACGATCATTTAAATACAATATTACGGGTGAGGAATATGTAATTCAACAATACCTGAACTGTCATTCAAAATTTTGTAATTTATCTCTTAGAATGTCCATGCGGCCTACAGTATGTGGGCCGTACCACACAAATGCTTCACAATAGATTGAATGGCCATCGGTTTAACATTAGACATGGTACTCTAACCCATAGTCTATCGAAAAAATTTTTTGTTAAAACATAATAAAGATAAACTTTTAAAACAACTATTATTGAACAAATAGCGATAGATGTTAGGGAACGGTATTGGAAACTGGTGGAACGTGAATCCTTTTGGATTTTTAAATTGGCTACGCTCCATCTTGAGGGTTTAAACATCATGACAGAGCGGGTTAAATGATTATCGGTTCGCTGACCATGAAGATATGTGTGGAAAAATCTATTAATCAAAACAACAAGATAAATGAAATAAAAATATAGAAAAAAACAAAATAAAAATTAAATATGAAATTAATAGGAACTAATAAATAAAAAAATTTAAGATAAGGTGCATATAGTATTTTTCTTATGGATATATAAGCACCCATTGTTAACTGGCCTTTGGAATCAGTCCCATTATTGATCAGGTTTACTGCAGAATTGAGATCCTTTGCAGATTCTACTAACCAAGGGTTTAATCAAAATTTATTTCAATTATTATATCACGATTTTATATGTATTTTATGTAGTTTGTGTCCTTCATATGTAATTTATATGTAATTTTTACCTTTTATATATAGGTGTACATAAATTCAAAATTCATTCATATGTAAAAAAAACTTCTAGAATTGATTAATCTCTATTTATATATGTGTTCCCCTTATGTGAACCTGGTTTAATATTATATATTTCTGCTATTTATCTGCTTTAATCTTAGAATGTAGGATATATTTTTAGGATATAATTTTAGGAAATACTAATATTTTTTTTTTTTTTTTTGGTGTCCTAATCGATCCCTATAAGGCTATGTGCCCACGTTGCGTATTTGCCTGCAGTTACGCTGCATATTGCACTGCAGCGTAAATGCATGCATCCTGCGTCCCCAGCACAATCTATGAAGATTGTGCATAATCCATGCGCACATTGCGTTTTAGAACGCAGCGTTTCGGCTGCTGCCAAGACGCTGCGTTCTAAAAAGCAACATGTCACGTCTTTTGTGCGTTTTGGTTGCAATGTCGGTCTCTCTCTCTGTCTGTCTGTTGGTCTCTCTGTCGGTCTATCACTCTCCCACCCTTCCTCTCATACTCACTGATCACCGGCGCGGCGCTGCACGGCCGTCACACTGCGGTGGCTTCTCCTGCTTTTGAAAATGCCGGCTGCTCATTATTCAATCTGGTATTCCCTGCTTCCCTTGCCCACCGGCGCCTATGATTGGTTGCAGTCAGACACGCCCCCACGCGGAGTGACAGCTGTCTCACTGCAACCAATCACAGCCGCCGGTGGGCAGGTCTATGTAGTGCAGTAAAATAAATTAATTAAAAAAAACAAAAAAAACGGCGTGCGGTCCCCCCCCACAATTTTGATACCAGCCAAGATAAAGCCACACGGCTGAAGGCTGGTATTCTCAGGATGGGGAGCCCCACGTTATGGGGAACCCCCCAGCCTAAAATATCAGCCAGCAGCCGCCTGGAATTGCCGCATCGATTAGATGCGACAGTCCCGGGAATCTACCCGGCTCATCAAGAATTGCCCTGGTGCGGTGGCAATCTGGGTAATAAGAAGTTAATGGCAGCCCATAGCTGCCACTAAGTCCTACGTTAATCATTGCAGGCGTCTGAGACACCATCAATGATTAACCTGTAAGTGAAGGTAAATAAACACACCCGAAGAAATCCTTTATTTGAAATAAAAGACACAAAAACCACCCTCTTTCAACACTTTATTAAAATCCCCAAACACCCCTCCAGGTCTGGCGTAATCCACATGAGTTCCCGCGACGCATCCAGCTCTGCTACATGAAGCTGACAGGAGCGGCCGTAGAACACCGCCGCTCCTGTCAGCTCCACGCAGCAACTGAAGTTAGTCGCACTGTCGGCGGAGACGTCACCCAGGTTACCCGCGGCCACAGGTCTCGGGTGGAGGACTCGAGCTGGCCGCGGGTAACCTGAGTGACGGCACCGGTGATCGCAAGGCTCACTGCAGTCACTCAGGAGATTTGCAGTCTCCGGTGAGTCCTTCACCTGTGATCGCAAATCAAGCCGCGGCACAGAGCCACGCGATCACAATGAAGTCGGGTGAAGTTCATCCAAGTTCATTCTGATCGCGCAGCAGTGTCTCGCAGCCAGCCATGCGCTTTTTGACAGCCCGGTCCCACTCTGCTCTGCTGCAAGTCTATGGGGATGCAGCAGAGCCGAGTAGGACCGCACTGACAAAAATGTGCGTTCTGGAAGCATCCAGAACGCATGAATTCAGCAGGAATTCTGCAGTTACAATGCGTCTCAGAACGCAGCTTCTCGGCTGTGTTCTGAGACGCACATGCAGTGACTTATACGCTGTGTAATAGAACGCAACGTGGGCACATAGCCTAATTGTTATAACTGAATCATCAATTTAATTGTTGATCCTAGTGATCCATCCTATAACTTCCCAACCCTTACACCCCCTATTGGGTTATGGATATCTGAGGGTTAACTATGTTTAGGGCAATCAAGTCTTAATTAAGGTTTAACACTGAGGGAGGGTCTGTTCATCATTATTATTATTCATTATATATATAATATATATATATATATATATATATATATATATATATATATATAAATGTCTCTATGTTATACTTCTATCGTATGCTACCTGAGGAAGGGGGAGATTTTTTTTATCCCTGAAATGCGTTGTAGCTCAAACAAATTATGCTAGCTTAATCTCCTATCTCCTTTGTGAGCAGCGCCCTTATTACCGTGGTTTTTTTTTTTTTTGTTTCCTTTATACTTTTTTGGATTTAAAAACCTAAATATCCGAGCTGACCACTACAGGTATGTATAGAATCAGCCTGATAGTACCAGTATAGCACTGGCTTTAGCTTATATATGAAAATCCTGGTGAATTGGTTCCCTTTAAGAAGTTTTTCTTTGTTGGGGTCAATTACGTGTGTAGTGAGAGCTTTAAATAAGGTTTGGTAGTTATGGGTTATAAATTATCAAAAGGGGACCTGCAATCCTCTCTCTGCAAGAGATGCCTGATTTACCACAGAGGTTGGAACCCTAAAAGAAAGTGAATGGTGCCCCTGCTCACTGAAAACTATCTTGCCCTCAGTTCATCCTTAAACATAAAATGATACACATTTCCTTATTTTTTCCTCATAGGAACAATTGTATATAGAGTTTCTATGTGCCTTCAAACTGCTAAGGGCCTGATTCATCAAAGTTTTAATCCAGTAGCCAGGCATAAAAAGATCTGAAAAGTACCATAATTTGGGTGCAACTTGAGGCTGCGCTAACATTTTGTGACTGTGGTGTTCACACCATTTTCGTCCACCTCTGATAAACAGGGCGGCATTGGGATGGACATGTGGCAATGTTTATCAAATTGATAACAAGTGGCGGCATTACTCCAGCAGAGACTGGAGTAGGATTTTTGGTGAAGTGCACACGTGCTATGTTAGTCGCCTGACGCTCCTGATTCATGAAGAAGTGTATGCCTCTTTATGTATCAGAAGCATCTGACTCTAGCACAAATCCCTAGTCTAGGCCAACATGAACAATGCTTGATGGTCTTGATGAATCGTGCCCTGTGCTAGAAATGTTTCCAGGCTGTCACAAAGCTTTCCCTTTGTATATTTTTGCAGTGAAGATCTTGCAGGTTTGGAAGTGAATAATAATTATCTGTCACATAGTTAGAACTGTAATAAATGTTATGGACCTCCAGCGATTGGTCTGTAAAACTTCACTTTTATCTTAGGAAAATATCAAAAAGGCAGCATATACCAACAGACAAAAAAAAGCGTTATGCTGAAAACGTGTAGGTTTTTGACTGCTGGTGTGGTGTCTGATGCTATATTCATCTTTTTCTAAACTAAAAAGTTTTACAGACCATCGCTACAGATCCATAACATTTAGGCTATGTGCGCACGTTGCGTAAATACATGCAGTTATGCTGCGCTTTGTAGCGCAGCGTAACTGCATGCGTCCTGCGTCCCCTGCACAGTCTATGGAGATTGTGCAGGGGCCGTGCGCACGTGGCGTCTTAGAGCGCAGCGCTTCGGCTGCTGCCCGAAGCGCTGCGTTCTAAGAAGTGACATGTCACTTCTTCCGTGCGCTCTGCCTGCAGTCCCTGCTCTGTCTATGGCAGGAGCTGCAGGCAGAGCGCATGGAATCGGCTTTTTTTTTTTTCTCTACGGACATTTTCTGCAGCGATTTTGAAGCGCACGTGTGCTCTTCAGATCGCTGCAGAAATTTCTGCAGGGCTAGTACGCAACGTGCGCACATAGCCTTACTTCAAGCCCAGCCTTTTGCAGCAGCTCTAGATCGGAGCCCCTCTGTGAAGTCCCAACACTCAAGCCGTCCTATATGCTTACAAGACTGGGTGAGATAATTCCTCCCTTTCCTTATTTCTACCTATATTTACAACTATGTGGTAACCTGTAAGCATGTAACACAGGACAAGAAGCTTCCACTAGTATGTAAGCATATTGGTCAATTTCCAGTGAATTCTTGAAGTAAAGAAACAATGCTATAAGTATAGGTGGATGAAATAAACTGCTCGAACTATTACCTGTTATTTTGTAGGCAGAGGGGGGGCGGGTTGCTGTAAAATCAAGTATTATCAATGGTTGGGTGGAAAAATTCCAATAAAAACTATGTCCCTTTACTGGTTCCCAACCTTTTGTGATTGGCACCTAGGTTGAGGGTATGTATTAACAATTAAAACAACAAAATATACCTGTGCCACCTGTGTCAAAGTAATCCTTTGTTGTGGAATGTTTTGAGAGGATTCTTTTGTTGATTCATTCTGAAACAATTGAATAAGACACGCAGCGTTTAAACACCCACCATTTATTTTGGTTGTGTGAATTTAAGTTTTAGAGCATCTCACCTGGTCGCACAAGAAATGGTGAAGTCTTTCAAAGCATCGGTCACAGTTTTCCTGAGCTTTACTTTTGGAGTCACCATCAAATTGAACTCTGAACATGCGGAACTCATCCTATATACAATATAGTATTCAGAAAATATATACTTTCATCCCAAGATGTAAGATAGTACAGTCACATACTTTAGAAACTTAATAAAAAAAATACAATCTAAGCTTAGCAGGATTAGCTACTAGAAAATGTTACATAACAAACATTTGCACGTTTTTTTTTTGCCTCTGATACTATTCCACTTAGAATAATTTAAGTCAAAAGTGTGGCTGCTGTGAGATCCATCATGCAAATTTCACAAGAAAACTCCTATAATTTACTACATTAAATAGCCAATTATTTTACAGTGATCGCAAGCATGGAAAATTAGAGGTACTGCATTATTTAAGGGGACCACTCACCAAAGTTCTCATGTTGAACTGGACACACTATGTAATAGTGGCTGCAGAGTGGAATAGACAGTTTTTGGTTTGTTTTTTTTAAAATTTTTGCCTTTCTATAGTGGAGATATTGGCAATCAACTATTTGTCACCTAATGAGTTGTTATAGTTAGAGGTATTTCTATCTCCAAGATCCTTTCCCAATATGTAGTGGGTGTAGTAGTAATAATGATATTTGCAAATACCTCCAATTAGAAATGTAGTAAAGTTCTCCTGATTATAGCAATGTATCTTATCTCATGTGCAGGTCATTGCAGCTTGGGCATCATTTACATGCACGAGCAACTAAAGGTGGGTTTACACACTGCAACATCGCAAATTACATCGCTGTAACGTCACCGGTTTTGTGACGTAATAGCGACCTTCCCAGCGACATTGCAGTGTGTGAAACACATCAGCGACCTGGCCCCTGCTGTGAAGTTGCTGATCACTACAAATCGTTCAGAACCATTCTTTGGTCCTTTGTTTCCCGCTGTGCAGCATGATCGCTAGAAAGTCTGTGTGTAAAGGGGACTTAAATGTGCAGGCAGCAGGAGCCGGCTTCTGCGAACACTGGTAACCACGGTAAACATCAGGTAACCAAGAAGCCCTGTCCTTGGTTACCCGATATTTACCTTCGTTACCAGCCTCCGCCGCTCTCACTGTCAGTGCCGGCTCCTGCTCCTTGCACGTGTAGCAGAGTACACATCGGGTAATTAACCCCATGTGTGCTGTAACTAGAGCAGGTAGCCAGCGCTAAGCAGTGTGCGCTGCTCCCTGCTCTCTGCACGTGTAGCTGCGTGCGCTGGTAACCAAGGTAAATATCGGGTTGGTTACCCGATAATTACCTTAGTTACCAAGCGCAGCATAGCTTCAGTGTGTCGCTGGGGGCTGGTCACTGGTTGCTGGTGACAGCTCACCTGCAACCCGTGTAACGATGCTCCAGCGATCCCTGCCAGGTCAGGTTGCTGGTGGGATCGCTGGAGCGTCTGACTGTGTGACCTCTCACCAGCAACCTCCTAGCAACTTACCAGCGATCCCTATCAGGTTGTATTGTTGTTGGGATCGCTGGTAAGTTGTTTAGAGTAAAGGGGCCTTAACTGTCACTGAGTGTATGTAACCATGGATACCTAAGCTAAAGTTCCCTAAACAAGAGATAAGAGACATGGCTATATCAGGAGAACTATACTATATGTCTAACTAGAGGTATTTGCTGTTATTAGTATTATTTTCTCTTCCCCCACGACAGCACCTAGAAGAGAGATGATCCACCCCAAAGGACAGGAACCTGCAGCTTTAAAAAGGTGGAGACACTCTGAGCTTCAGTAGTTTTCTGTCCTTTGGAGACCTACAGCACGCGGCGCTGCAGGGAGAAAGATAGTAAATTAAAGCTCACCTCAGTGGCCATCTCTGGGGAGGGGTGGGAGCACGGCCTGCTTTTGTTCAGAGCATTCCTGGAGCAGACCCCTGGCGGCACCCAGAAAGAGAAGCACGGCCTGGTTCGGCCCAGGTGCCTCCCTGGGAATGGGGCCGGTGGGCAAAAGGAAGCGCGTTGCAGGATGGATGGGTCTTGGGTGTGCAGACATCTCAGTGCTGTGTGCAGGCACCCCGTGACCCGGACTGGAAGGAGTTACTTTCGGGTTATTTGTGACGTCACAGGGCTGGAAACTGCACAAAATTCAAACACTGTGAAGGGCTTGTCCTATTTCAGGATGGATGCAAGTCAGCCTGCAGAGATCGTGGAGGAAACTGCACCCTCGGCCCTGGGATTCTGGCTCCTTAGTGGGGTGAGTTTAGGGGGTTCCCTGATACAATATTATTGAATTCTGTGTTTCTGCTTTTTGTATTCTCTAGGGCAAACCTAGGAAGGCTCAGTCCAAGACTAAACATATGGAGTGTTCACTATGCAAAACAAAAATGGCCACTACCTATAGCAAGAGGTTATATCTGGCCTGCATTGACAGGACGCTTGCATCTATAATCAAAGATGAAGTTAGGAAATCATTAAAGGATATGAAGCAGTGCTTGTCTTCGGGGAGACAGATGGCAAGAGAATCTAGCCTGGGAGAAGACTGAGAGCTGCATGGATTTTATTCAGACAGGTCTTTATCTTCATCATTTTCAGATAATGAAGAGGGCCAACTATGTTTTCCTATGGAAGAGACAGGAAAACTAGTTAAAGCAGTCAGAGCTACTATGAGAATATTAGAAAACTTAAATCCATGCAGAACTTAATGTTTGGGCGGCTGGAGGTATGTAAGCACAAATGCTTTCCAGTCCACAAGAGCATCGCAGCATTAAAAGAATGGAAATGACTGAATAGGAAAGCCTTCATTCCAAAAGAAATGAAGAGCAAATTCCCCTTTTAATTCTGAGGAGTCAGAGGTTTAGGACGAGGTACCAAAGATTGACATCACAGTCTCATGTCTCTAGGCATACTCCCAGATTCTTAAGCCCGACCCACCCTTTTTGTCAAAGGTAGTCTCTATGTTCCAAAGGTCACAGGAGATGGTATGTAATTCACTGTGAGAACCCCAAGAATGAAAGAGAAAAGGAATTTCACACACTGGATGTTAGGAGATGCCTTTTGCAATACCTAGAGTCCACAAAATTTTTTAGGAAATCTACCTCCCTTTTTGTTCTATTCAGGGTCCCAGTAGAGGCCAGGGGGCATCAAAGTGGTCTCTGGCGTACATGTTGGTGGTTCAGGATCCTCCTTTGGGCTTGTGGTTTACACTCCACCAGGGCCATATCCACCTCTTGGACAGAAAGGACTGACTTGTCTCGAACAAATCTGTAGAGCTGCCACATGGTCTTCATCTTCCACCTTTTTCAGGCAATATAGGTTGGATTTGGGTGCTAATAGACCTTTTGTTTGGTAGGAAAGTTTTACAAGCGATGGTTCCTCCATAGGGATTCCTTTAAAATCTCTCCTGGGTTCTGTCATGGGGATATACTAACCAATCCTCTCATGCTCTGTACACCACTGAAGCATATAGAAAGGCTCCACCTTTTTAAAGCTGTAGGTTTCCTGTCCTTTGGGGTGAATCCTCTCTTTCCTGGGTACTGTCATGGGTCTGGAACATCTAATTACTGGTAAGCAAACCTGATTATTACTATGCCTACAACATATTTGGATAGGATCTTGGTGATTGGTTCCCTTTTAAAGGGTTATTCCCATCACCAGGATTTTCGTATATAACCTAAAGCCAGTGCTATACTGGCACTATCAGACTGATTTTCTGCATGTAGTGATGAGCCAGGGGAGCCTCTGACCTTGTAGTCGTGGCTGTAGTTTTCAGGCTTGTCCCTGGCTTCACCACTACCTCAAGGTCGGGAGCTGACTTTGTGGGGCAGAGTGTGATGGTGCATTCGCCGGACGGTGTACAAACGATCTTCAGGCAAAGGGTGCTGGTAACAAAAGACATCCTTTATTGTACATAACAATCCGGCAGTAAAATCAGGCACTTTCGGTGGAGCTGGGGGCAGCCTGCCCTAACGCACCCTCTGATGGGGATATGCCCAGGATACTCCACTTCTCCGGGCTCCCACTCTTCGGTTTCACGCACACCGGACCCACACCAGTTGCTTCACACCCTGAGGTTACGTTCCACTCCTTTCTCTCCGGCGCCCCCTGCTGGTCCCGCTCACACACTCTGCCCCTCGATGTTCTCACCCCTCCGTCCCGGATCCAACTAACTCACACACACCTAAACTCCTCCCCTGGTGTTAGCCGGCTCCTCCTTCCCCGGTGGCAACAGCCGTTCCACCCGGCCACTAGGGGGGTTCCAAACACATTACATTTAAAACAAACACATTTTTATTAATGGCATTTCCGGGCTACCTTTGCTTTCCTTTGCAGGGGGTCTGCTCACCCACTGCATGCATACCTGTAGTTGTCAGCTTGGATGTTTAGAATTTGAAATCCAAAAAAGTAAAGTTTATAAAATTAGCTGCTTGTTGAGTGGCAGAAGCTGAGGATCAGATAATATATTCATAGTTATCCTCTCCCCCTGTTAGAATTAACATTTGTATTATACAAACTATTCACTTTGTCTGTTGCAGGACCTGTGTGAGGTCATATCCATGTGACCAGAAGGGGCGGGGCCTCAGCCAACAAAGTTGGATTCCAGGTCACATGGTTATGATCTCACACAGGTACTTGCTAGTAAAAAGTTAAATCAATGGTATAATACTTATCCCCTCCCTCAGATAGAATTAGCATATCTGAATATTTTATCTGCTCCATTGCAACTGCTACTCAACAAGCAGCTAATTTTATAAACTTTACTTTTTTGGATTTCAAAACCTAAACATCCGAGTTGACCACTAAAGGTATGTATAGAATCAGCCTGATAGTGCTAGTATAGCACTGGCTTTAGCTTATATACGAAAATCCTGGTGATTGGTTCCCCTTAAGTCTAAGTTGGTGTGTATAATTTTCACTGGGAGTGTATACTTCTGCCTCCTGTATGACCCTGACCAATCAGTCAGCAGCATAGACCTGTAATGTCACCAGGCTCACATGACCAGAGGCTGTGCAGCCTAAATAAGCAAGGAAGATATATTATACAGCACTAAAGTGTGGAGCTGTTAACACCAATATTTACACACTTTTGTGTTATATATTATCGCTACTGTGCTATTTTAGCCTGTACATTTCTTGACTGTAGAATCAGAAGCGCAGAATGACCTGTATTGAGGTCATCAATGTCACATGACCTAAGTTGTTAAACCAAAAATTGGGCCAGCACACCTGTTTGTACAAGTGCACATCCACACTGTTTTATTTAGCTCTCTTTCTACAGGCATGTTAAAAACAATCCCATTTTCCTCTCTGCCCCCTCTATTTTGAGGCGTTCTAGCAGATAATGGAATGAGATACTAATAGGGACCATTCTGATCGGGTATACCATGTCATGGTGGGATGGCTTTTATGCTTTTAATAGAAGTGTGTCAACTAAGTACCCCATTTTTGGTTTTTTTTTTACATATATTACTACTACTTACTGTAGGGTATGCATTTAATGTTTTTATTCTAGCTTGTGTAATTTTATATTGCTGCTTATGATTGGTCAACATTATGCAGTCAGCAGCAGTACACGCCCCCAGTGATTGTCACATAACTTCCACCTGGACTTAAATTAAAGGGGTTTTCCCATGAGAAAAAAATGTTAACGTTCATTTTAATCAATAGTTATGGGAATAATAATTTCCACAATTGTATGTGTTTTAAAAAATGTTCTAGGCTGAGATAATCCTATATATGTGTCCCTGCTATGTGCTGTGTAATAGCCGTGTCTGATCATACAGGGAAATGATCTGATCATACCACAATAAAATTGTGTCCAGATTGTACCGAGTTCTGGTGACTTCGCACAGATGGTTCCCTGAGGAATCCGACCTCTGCTGGCGCTGTGGAAGACATGAGGGCACTATGTTGCACATTTGTTGGTCCTGCCCTGTACTAGGAACTTTTTGAGAAGGGTTCTTAAAGCTACTCTAGAGATGAATGGAGTTAAAATGCCCATGTTTCCTATGTCTAAACATGTTTACCAAAAATCTGTAAGACATTTTCTCAAGAGGCCAAAACGGTAATCCCACGTCACTGGAAATCAGTGGACCCTCCAACTTTAGAGGATTGGTTCACAGAAATGGCCTCAACCCACCGAATGGAAACACTGATGACAAAATCACAAAAGAACATTCACACAATTGCAACCAAGTTTTTTCAGTAGGAGTCTTTCCTCGCTAGTCCAACCTATTTGGACATACTGGGATGATTTCCTCTTATATCCACGCTTTAATGTGCCTAAAAATGTTTTCCTTACACAGCCACTTTGCGATTCGGAGTGGGCTTCATGGTCTTTGAATGCCATGTCTCATTCTATTCACTTTTTTTGTCCTAACATCTTTCTACTCTCGCAGTGTAATTGTCATACAGTGTATTGTCATATGTTTGAAGGATGTGATGTCTTTTTGAGAAATTGTCACCTGATTCTGTTATGTTCTCTAATGATAAAATCATTCCCAAAAATTTTTTTACTAATTTTATGATTATGCTCTGGCTTATAGATAAACTTGCTTTAACCATATTGGATATGCACATGTTATTGGATAATCTCTTTTTCTAGGTTGGCATTTTGAGGGCTTCTAAACTAGAGAGTATTTAATGCTGAAAATATGAGCAATAAAATAATCCTTTTTATATTCTGCAGGCTCAAAAAAGCATGCCATTTAAACTGTATCTACTCCCTTTTTTATTTTGGCATCTATTTGCTTCCAGGTTGCAAAATTAACCCCATAGCGACGGCCTAACGTCTCAAGACGTCGGAAAAACAGGGTACTTATTCTGTTCCGACGTCTTGAGACGTCAGGCCGGAAAAAGCTTGTAGCGCCCCCCAGTGACGAAAAATCTCGGGGGTTTCAGCTACCGGAGGTAGCTGAGACCCCCAAGATTATGAATCGGGGTGGTTTTTTTGGACCCCGTTAATGCGATTGCCGGTATACACCGTATACCGGCGACAACATTAAAAAAAAAAATAAATGGCCGGTAAAATTGATTTATTTCTCATCTGACGTGATCAAACATGTCAGATGAGAAATAAATATGAGCCCTTAGTGCCCCCAAAGCCCCCGGTACCGGAGAATCCCCCCGCCACCCCTACCCCCCCTCCAGAAAATCCAAGATGGCGCCGACGCGCGCTGAAAACTCCCGCCGCCGCCGGCTCTGCATTTATTTCCCTCCGATCTGAAATGATCAAACATTTCAGATCGGAGGGAAATGTCCTCCCCCTGACCTCTCCTCCGGTACACCGGAGAGCTCTGGTCCCCGGAGCCCCCTCCGGTTCTCCAGAGCCGCCTCCCCCCCTCCCCCCTCCGGAGCGTGGAAGATGGCGGCCGCATTCATCCTGCTCTTTCTGCCGCATGTGACACGTCACATGCGGCAGAAAGTGGTCCCCAGGTCCCCCCGTCACCCACCCAGCCCCCGGTTTTACGTTACCTGGCTGCTGGTGCTCCGGCCCCGCGCCGGATAGCTGGCGGCGCATGCGCATACAGCGGCTGTCAGCTGGATCCCTGTAAGCAGGGATGCTGACGTCGCTACTGCACAGGCTGCTCCACTGTGGACCGGGGGAGGGTTAGTGCGGTAATCTGCAGCCACACTCCTCACATGGAGAAACTGCTGTTCTAGAAAATGGGGGGTACGTTCTGTGAGCGTGCCCCTCATATTCTAGAATGAGGTTACTGCAGGTCACTCTGCCCTAGGTTGGACCGGGGCAGTGTGAGTGCAGTATTCTCAGATTACTGCACCCACACTGCTCATGGAGAGCTTGCTCTTCCAGAAAATGGGGGATACGTTCCCTGAACGTGCCCCCCATATTCTAGAAGATCCAGAGTCGGCGTGGGACCTCCAAAATGGATTACAGCGATCGAAATTTATTTATATTCAATAAATTGGTAAAAGAGGAATGTTTCGGGGAGTTTTTTTTTTCCAAATAAATTTTTTTTTTGTCTTTATTTTTTTCTATTACTTGACTGGGTTAGTAATGTCGGGTATCTGTTCAGATGCCGTGACATCACTAACCCCAGGGCTTGATGCCAGGTGACATTACAGCTGGTATCAACCCCATATATTACCCCGTCTGCCACCGCACCAGGGCGCGGGATGAGCTGGAGCGAAGCGCCAGGATTGGCGCATCTAATGGATGCGCCACTTCTGGGGCGGCTGCGGCCTGCTATTTTTAGGCTGGGAAGAGTCCAATAACCATGGCTCTTCCCACCCTGAGAATACCAGACCCCAGCTGTCTGCTTCACCTTGGCTGGTGATCTAATTTGGGGGGGACCCCTCGTTTTGTTTTTTTTTAAAAAACGCCTGGGGAGCCCTCCAAATTGATCACCAGCCAAGGTGAAGCTGTCAGCTGTGGTTTGCAGGCTACAGCTGTCTGCTTTACCCTAGCTGGCTATCAAAAATAGGGGGGACCCCACGTCGTTTATTTTAATTATTAATTTTTTGGGGGGCTAAATACAAGGCTAGGCACCCTTTAGTGCCACATGAAAGGCACTAAAGTGCGCCAGCTTAGAATATGCAGGGGGTGGGACGTTATATTTGTTTGACATCTATCCATTCATCCATTGTAGCATTTTAGGCTGTGCGCCCACAATCGGGATTTGCAGCGTTTTGGGCGCAGAGTGTTTTCCCTGCGTCCATAGCGCTGCGTTGTGCAGTAGAAGCACAGTGGAAGGATTTTTAGAAATCCCGTGCCCACTGTGCTTCTCTTCTCCGCAGCATAAACCGACCTGTGGTGCAGCTTCCCGAGCCTCAGCATGTCAATTTATGCTGCGGAGATGAGTGTTCTCTGCAGGTAGCATAGAGCTCCACAGCGGCCTGAACCCAAATCGTGGGCATGGGCAGCTGCATTCTCCCGTGGACAACTCACATCTCTGCAGGAGGCTGACACTATACTAGACGCCGTGTCGCTGGATCATGGCCACATAGCCTAAAAGTGAGACATTTGTTGCTACAGCAACATTTTTGTGAAGTACCTGTGGATTCAAAATGCTTACTATACTCCTGAATAAAATCCAGTTTCCAAAATGGAGTCACTTGTGGGGGGTTTCTAATGTATAGGTACCCAAGGGGCCCTGCAAATGTGACATGGTGCCCGCAATTTATCTCAACTTTTCCAGAATTCAAATGGTACCCCTTCCATTCCAAGCCCTCCCATTTATCCAAACAGAGGTTTTTGGCCACATGTGGGGTATCCCTGTGCTCATAAGACATTGGATAACAACCTGTTGGGAACATTTTTGTGAAAAAAATGAAAATTTTCAATATGGCAACCTAAGCTTATCAAATTCTGTGAAGTATTCGTGGATTCAAACTGCTCACTATACACCTAGATAAAAGCCTTGAGGGGTCTAGTTTCCAAAATGGTGTCACTTGTGAGGGATTTCTTCTGTTTAGGTACCTTAGCGGACCTGTAAATGCAACATGGTGCCCGCAATCTATTTCAGCCAAATTTGCTTTCCAAAATTCAAATATTGCTCCTTCTGTTCCGAGCCCTTCCATTTGTCCAAACAGAGGTTTCTGACCACATGTGGGGTATCAACGTGCTCATAAGAAAGTGGGGAACAAGTTTTGGGGTCCATTTTGTTGTGTTATTTCTTCTAAAAGTGAATAAATTTGGGTTAGAGCAACATTTTTAGGTAAAATTTAATTTTCGCTTTTTTTCATTCCACATTGCTTTTGTGCATGTGAAGCACCTGAAGGGTTTATAAACTTCTTGAATGTGGTTTTGAGTACTTTGGGGGGTGCAGTTTTTATAATGGTGTCACTTTTGGGTATTTTCTGTCATCTAGGCCTCTCAGTCACTTCAAATGTGATGTGGTCCCTAAAAAAATGGTTTTGTAAATTTTGATGTAAAAATGAGAAATCGCTGATAAACTTTGAACCCCTCTAACTTCCTAACGAAAAAAAATTTTGTTTCCAAAATTGTGCTGATGTAAAGTAGATAAGTGGGAAATGTTATTTAACTATTTTGTGTCACAGAAATCTCTGGTTTAACGGTATAAAAATTCAAAAGTTGAAAATTGCAAAATTTTCAAAATTTTTGCCAATATTCAATTTTTTTCATAAATAAACGCAAAAAATATTGTCCTAAATTTGGTACTAACATGACGTCCAATATGTGACGAAAAAACAATCTCAGAATCACCGGGATCCGTTGAAGCGTTCTAGAGTTATAACCTCATGAAGTGACACTGGTCAGAATTGCAAAATTTGGTCTGGTCATTAAGGTGAAAATTAGCTCCGTCACTAAAGGGTTAAGCAGCTTTCAAAATAGTGGTCATTATTGATGAGCAAGCACTAAAATGCTCGGGTGCTTGTTACTCAAGTCGAGCAATTTTTAATGCTCGGGTGCTCGTCTTGAGTAACGAGCATAATGAAAGTCAATGGAAAACTTGAGTATTTTTATAGCAGTCCCTCTCACCGGGAGGTCTAGGGGTACTTGAACATAACTGAAATGGATGGAAGCACTGCTGAAGTAGAATGGAAGCAGCACAAGGAAGATGCCTGGACAACTCTGACTCCAAGGTTACTGCTGAACTCCGTGTTGTCAGAGTATTACGCCACTTTAACAGACTGACAAGAAAAACATTGATAAAATGGATTTTAGATTTTAAAGCAAAATATATATCACAATTAGCGTTCTTTAACCCCTTCACGACCGGCCGATTTTTCGCTTTCCGTTTTTTTTTTCGCCATTCTTTTTCTGAGAGACGTAACTTTTTATTTTTCAGTCAATATGGTCATGTGAGGGCTCATTTTTTGCGGAACGAGCTGTACTTTTAAATGAAACCATCAGTTTTACCATATAGTGTACTGGAAAACGGCAAAAAAATTCCAAATGCAGAAAAATTGCAAAAAAGTGCGATAGCACTATGGTTTTTGAGATATATTTTATTCACTGTGTTCACTATATGGTAAAACTGATGTGTGGGTGTGATGCCTCAGGTCAGTGCGAGTTCGTAGACAATAAACATGTATAGGTTTACTTTTATATAAGGGGTTAAAAAAAATCGGAAGTTTGTCTGAAAAAAGTGGCGCACGTTTTACGCCATATTCCATGACCCGTAGCGTTCTCATTTTTCGGGATCTATGGCTCGGTGACAGCTTATTTTTTGCGTCTCGAGCTGACGTTTTTAACAATACCATTTTTGCGCAGATGCTACGTTTTGATCGCCTCTTATTGCATTTTACGCAAAAGTTGTGGCGTCAAACGTCGTTTTGGCGTTTGGAATTTTTTTGCCGCTACGCCGTATACTGATCAGATTAATTGATTTTATATTTTGATAGATCGGGCGTTTCTGAACACGGCGATACCAAAAATGTGTGTGTTTTTATTTTTTTAACCCTTTAATTTTCAATGGGGCGAATGGGGGGTGATTTGAACTTTTTAGGTTTTGGGTGTTTTTTTAAATTTTTTAAAACTTTTTTTTTTTTTTTTTTTTTTATTTTACTAGTCCCCCTAGGGGGCTATTGCGATCAGCAGTCCGATCGCTCTGCACTCAGATCGCTCTGCACTATCTGCTGATCACAGCTACCTAGCTGGAAACAGCAGATACGCTCACTGTCTTTTTCACTGTGCAGCGGGCACAGCGAAAGTGAAAGCAAGTCATGTGTAGTACAGGAGTCATCACATGACCCTGTGCAACCATGACAACTATCGGAAGTCACGTGATCGCGTCACGTGACTTCCGGTATCGGAAAAGTTTACCGCGATCGCGCTTATAATGGCGCTGTCACATATTGACAGCGCCATATAAGGGGTTAAACGGCACGAGCAGATAACGATTCTGCTCGTGCCTAGCAGACAACATCTCGGCTGTGAAAATCAGCTGAGATGTGTGCTGATTGCAGCATGCTGCTGCCACCAGACCGCGGGCAGTAACGTTATGACCGCTAGGACGTAATTTTACTGCCCGCGGTCGTTAAGGGGTTAAAAAATGCAGCAGTTTAACATTTCGGTCAGGAAAAATAAACAATCGTCTGCATTTTTTTTTTTTTTTTATAAAATATCGCTTTTGCAGAGTCTGTACATCAGCTTTTCATTTCCATAACACTCATTAACAATGCAGCATGTGAAAATAGCCTAAATACCTGGGTCATCGCTCACCTTATTGACCCGCTGCCTATGACTACAGTAGATGAACAAGTATAAAGGCTAAATAAAACTATGGCCACCGATATAAATGGAATTGTAACATTTTACTACCTTATCTGGGCAGTGTGTGTGTGTGTGTGTATGTGACATGATCAGACATATCCCATTTAGTTTTTGAAGGAGGGACTTGGAAACTCACAAAGCCTATGCAGTATAAGCAAGAGCTGGCAAACATTAAAAATATAGTGGCATGCAAAAGCTTGGATACCCCTGGTCAAAATTACTGTGAACAGTTAAAGTTGAATATCCTTTTGCATCTTGGCCAAAAAAAATAAAAATTACATTTTTAAATGACCAAAAAAGGTAAATGGACTTAAGGCCCCGTTAAACGCAGCAACATCGCTAATGAGATATCGTTGGGGTCACGGAATTTGTGACCACATCCGAACTCGTTAGCAACGTCGTTGCGTGTGACACCTACGAGCGACCGCTAACTATCAAAAATACTCACCTAATCGTTGATTGTTGACTCGTCGTTCATTTTCAAAAAATCGTTGCTGGTGCTGGACGCAGGTTGTTCGTCGTTCCTGAGGCAGCACACATCGCTACGTGTGACATCCCAGGAACGACTAACAACAACGTACCTGCGTCCTGCCGGCAATGAGGTGGGCGTGTTATTAATGCGGCTGGTCTCTGCCCCTCCGCTTCTATTGGCGGGCCGCTGTGTGACAGCGCTGTGACGGCGCACGTACCTCCCCCTTAAAAAAGAGGTTGTTTGCCGTCCACAGCGACATTGCTAGGAAGGTAAGTACGTGTTACGCGTCCTAGCGATATTGTGCGCCACGGGCAGTGATTTGCCCATGACGCACAAACGACGGGGGTGGGTGCTTTCTGGCTTTTTTATTTTCCTTTTGGAGTAATGGCTTCTTCCTGGCAGAGTGGTCTTTCAGCCCATTTTGATACAGAACTTTTTTCACTGTGGATAATAACACAATCTTACCAGCTTTCGCCAGCATCTTCACAAGGTCTTTTGATTTAGTTCTTGGGTTGATATGCACATGTTGGTCGAAAACATGCCATCTCTGGTACACAGAACTAGTTTCCTTCCTGAGCGATATGATGGCTGGACAGTCCCATCTTGTTTGTACTTGTGTATAATTGTTTGTACAGATGATCGAGGAAATGGCACCCAAGGATGAACCAGAATTATCCAAATCCACAATTCTCTTCCTGAGTTTGGCTGATTTCTTTTGACTTTCCCATGATGCTACATAAAGAAGCAGTGTGTTTCAGGTGTGCATTAAAATACATGCACAGATGTGTGTCTAACGCAGATGTTGCCAATAAACCAATCCGAAGCTCCGAAAGACATATCATCATATGAGCTGTCCCATATTGTTTAAAGGGATAGCACTCTTAGGGTATTCAAACATTTGAATTTGCAGAAAGTAATACATTCTCTCTCTCATTATTCTGCCATTTGGCAAATATAAATAATTGTGGTAATAGTAATTGATCTACAATGGGAAAGGGTTATTCTGATTTCATGTCCGATACAGAGAAAAACACACATGTCTTTTTAAATATGCATGTAAACTTCTGGTTTCAACTGTAATATACACACAGTATATCAGAAAAGTGAGTACACCCCTCACATTTCTGTAAATATTTTATCCTTTCAATGGACAACACTGAAATTTTATTTTTAATAGACACTTCAATACAACGTAAAGTAGTCAGTGTACAGCATGTATAACAGTATAAATTTGCTGTGTCCTCTAACTCAACACACAGCCTTTAATGTCAAAACGGCTAGCAACTAAAAAAATGAGTACAACCCTAATTGAAAATGGTTTAATTGTGCCCAAAGTGTCAATATTTTGTTTGGCCACCATTCTTTTCAAGCACTGCTTTAACTATCTTGGGCATGGAGTTCACTGGAGCTTCACATGATCCACTGGACTCTTTTTCCACTCCTCCGTGAGGACATTACATCACAAGCTTACATACATTGGCCAATTCATAAACTAAATATCTTTTTTCATATATTCCTATAGCAGTAATGCAATGCCAGAATCCCCTTATACATTGTTGGCTTTTTAGTGTGCAGCTGTATGCATCTTGAAGCTACTATGTTTTTTCAGCTAGCACCTATTCACACATGTTGGGTGTGCAGGTCAGTTATTTTGTAATATTTGTAGTGAATCTCTTTCTGATTGAGCACTCCACCCTATAACCAGGCTGAGCTCATATCCTTTATAGCAGGAGTCTAGCTGCCCATACATTGAGGTTTGTAACCCAGAGAGTGGCATTTCAAGTTACTCTTTTAGTCTAGTTAACCACACATGGATTTTTTTTAACCCAGATAATGGCATTTCAAGTTAGGTTCCCAGTTTAGAGATATACCTTGTCGTGGTGACCGGGCTTACATGCATTGGCCAATTCATAAACTAAATATCTTTTTTTTTTTTAATATAGTTCGTAGCAGTAATGCAATACCAAAATTCCCTTATAAAATGTTGGCTTTTTAGTTTGCAGCTGTACGCATCTTGAACTCACACCACTATCCTTGACTATAAGCAAAACACACTTGTATTTGTACTCCTGCCCTGGATGCCGCCATACACACTTGAGACCAGCTGACCAAGTAAGTTTATTTTGGTCTCATCAGACCACAGTATATTGTTCCAGTAATCCATGTCTTTAGTTTGCTTTTCTTCAGCAAACTGTGGGCTTTCATGTGCATAATCATTAGAAGAGGCTTCCTTCTGGAATGACAGCCATGAAGACCAACTTGATGCATTGTGCGATGTATGGTCTGAGCACTAACAAGCTGACCTCCCATCCCTTTAACTTCAGCAGCAATGCTGGCTGCAGTCATATGTCTATTTTGAAAAAACAACCTATGGATATGACGCTAAGCACATGCATTCAACGTCTTTGGTCAACCATTGCTAGGCCTGTTCTGAGTGGATCCTGTCTTGTTAAACCACTGTATGGTCTTGTCCACTGTGCTGCAGCTCAGTTTCAGACTGTTGGCAATTTTCTTATAGCCTAGGCCAGCTTTACGTAGAGCAACCAACAATTCTTTTTTTCATATCCTCAGAGAATTCTTTGCCATGAGGTGCCATATTAAACTTCCAGTGACCAGTATGAGAGAGTGTGAGATCGATAACATCAAATTTAGCACACCTGCTCCTCATTCATACCTGAAACCTTTTGACACTAATGAGTCGCATGATACTGGGGAGGGAAAATGGCTATTTGGACAAAATGTGACAATTTTTTACTAAGATGTGTACTCACTTTTGTTGCCAGCAGTTTAGACATAGCTGTGTTGAGTTATTTAGAGGGCACACCATATTTACATTGTTATACAAGTACACTGACTAATTTACATAGTATCAAAGTGTGCCATGAAAAGATAATATATTTACAAAAATCTGAGGGTTGTATTCACTTTTGTGATATACTGTATATATAAATATACAGTGGTCTGAAAAAGTGTTTGCCCCTTCCTTATTTCTTATTCTTTTGCATGTTTGTCACATTAGGTGTTTCACATCACCAAACAAATTGAAATATTAGACAAAGAAAACAAGTAAAAACAAAATCCGATTGAGATGCTGTGGCATGAACTTAAAAAGGCAGTTCATGCTCGGAAACCCTCCAATGTTGCTGAATAACAACAATTTTGAAAAGATGAGTGGCCAAAATTCGAGTGTTGTAAAAGACTCATTGCCAGTTATCACAAATGCTTGATTGTAGTTGTTGCTGCTAAGCGTGGCCCAACCAGTTATTAGGTTTACTGGGCAATCATTTTTGCGCACAGGGCCCTGTAGGTTTGGATTTTTTTTTCTCTTAATAATAAAGACCTTCATTTATAAACTGCAGTTTGTGTTTACTTGTTGTTTTTATCTAATATTTAAATTTGTTTGGTGATCTGAAACATTTAAGTGTGACAAACACTCAATAGATCAGGAAGGGGGCAAATAGTTTTTCACACCACAGTGTATATATTATATACAGTACATTACACAGTGCTTAGCAAAAAGAATGTTTTTAACTTTTGACTTTCAGGTTCCATATCTCACCATCTACTACATCTATTTAGCATTAATCATATGCCAAATAGTTGCAAGTCAAATTTATGTATAAGATAGCCATTATGATTGTCTATATTATGAAGAGAGGCTCACAAGCTGAAGTGGATGGTGAGAAATGGAGCTTGAACTACAAAAGGTTGTTAGTAGTGATGGGCAAACCCGAACTGTAAAGTTAGGAGTCTGTACCGAACACTGTGTTCGTGCACATGATCCCAAACACGAGCTTTCCTGGGAAGCTCTTGGTACAGTCCGGGTCCAGGGGCTGTAAAAAAAACAAAACAAAAAACCCATTATTAAAAGAACATGATTATACTTACAGGTCCCGCGACATATCCTGCAGACTGTCTCCCAGCCGCTTCTGTTTCCGCGTCCGATTATTGCTGTGCCCCCGGGTAACCACCACTGACTACAGGACCTTCCATAACGTCATAGCCATGTGACCAGTCTGGAGTGAATGTTGTACAGACACTGGCTTTACAGGCTGGTCACATGGCTATGACATCAATAAATGTCCTGTTAACATGTGGGGGTATTCACTGCACTGCTCGTAACTCGGCAGTCTTCGGCTGTTTTCGGCCGTGTTCGTGGTGATGTTAGGGATCAACTGAGTCCATGGCTGCCATGGACTCAATTGAACTTTGACTGTCACTGTGAGAGTTTCGCATCAAATCACCCGGCACAGTGCACACTCTCCTGACAGGAGCGGGTCAGCTGCATGTATTTCCATGCAGTTGAGGTGCTCCTGTCAAGAGTGTCAAGCCGTGCGGGGTGATATCGATACGAGACTGTACGAGTCATACGCAAGTGGAGTCACACCCTCACTATCCGCTTGCTTCTCGCTCTGTATAGACTCTTGTCTGCGAAGAGCGATGAAGCAGAGCTGACATTGCTCTACCTGTGGACTACGTTGGGCTAAGGATTTTTTATTATAAAGATGGAGTGTCTCTAAATGTTTTTTGTTTTACTTCTAATTGAAAAAAAAAATTCTGTGTTGTGTTTTTCTTTATACTGTTTACTAGAAATTCATAGCCGTCCGCTTTATCTACGCTGAGAATCCAAAATATCGAGGAGCGCTATGTCATTTTTTTTAAATTTATTTTTATACAACTAATATATTGTGTGTATATATAATTTTTGCCAGAGACAACTTCCAAATTGTCAGTTTTTCTGATTTTTCTCTTTATAGGGATATTTTTGAGTAAAATGTAATGTGTTCTTTTATTCTATAAACTACTGACATGTCTCTGAATTTCCAAGCAATAAATTTTGTATTTATTTTCTGAAAATATGAAATGAGCAAAATAACAAAAAAATGCATTGCTTTCAGACCTCAAATAATGCAAAGAAAACAAGTTCATAATCATTTAGAAACAACAATACTAATGTTTTAACTCAGGAAGAGTTCAGAAATCAATATTTTGTGGAATAACCATTATTTTTAATCACAGCTTTCATGCGTCTTTGCATGCTTTCCACCAGTCTTTCACACTACTTTTGGGTGACCTTAAGCCACTCCTGGTGCAAAAAAGTTAAGCAGTTCTTTGATGGCTTGTGACTATCCATCTTCCTCTTGATAACATTCCAGAGGTTTTCAGTGGGGTCCAGGTCTGGAGAGTGGGCTGGCCACACATTGACCTAGCTGTGTGGCATGTCGCATTGTCCTGCTGGAAAAAACAGTCCTCAGAGTTGGGGAACGTTGCCAGAGCAGAAGGAAGGAACTGTTTTTCCAGGATAACCTTGTATGTGGCTTGATTCATACGCCCTTTGCAAAGTTTAATCTGCCCAATTCCAGCCTTGCTGAAGCATCCCAAGATAATCACCGATCCTCCACCAAATTTCACAGTGGGTGCAAGACACTGGCTTGTACGCCTCTCCAGGTCTCCGTCTAACCATTAGACGACCAGGTGTTGGGCAAAGTTGAAAATTAGACCCATTAGAGAAGATTACCTTACTCCAGTCCTCTGTGGTCCAATCCTTATGGTCTTTGGCAAACTTCAGCCTGGCTCTCCTGGCAAACTTCAGCCTGGCTCTCCTTTGCTTCTCATTGATAATAGGCTTTTTTCTAGCTTTACATGACTTGAGCCCTGTCTCTAGGACCCTGTTACAAGCTGCCATATGCCATTCCTTTTGTAGGTCACTTGATGTCATTCTGTGGTTGCTGAGTGACATTCGAATAAGATGACGGTCATCCCGGTTAGTGGAGAGTCACTTCGCCCTCTGCCGGTCTGTAGCTTTGCTGTCCCCAATGTCTGCTACTTGACCTTGTTGTAATGGACTGCTGTCTTAGAAATTTTAAGGTTGAAGGCAACATGACGCTCACTGTATCCCTCTGCTAGTAAAGCCAGAATTGAGCTCCTCTTTTTCCTCACTCAAGACTTTTCTTTTCAACTCCTTTGGCATGGTTAAGTTATTTTTTCATTCCTATTACTTTTGGGATATTACTAGCACTTGTTTTGCCATCCAGCTTGTCCTATTGTAAGAGGATTGTGACGACCACAGCAGTGTTTTTTTTATACTTTCCCCTGTTAAATAAGAGTTGGTTCAGGTGATCACCTAATCAGAAGCACAGTAAGTAGAATGAGGTGTACTCTGGTTGGAATTCAACTGACACTGGAATGAAATGGCTGTCAGACATGTAGAGAAGCTTATTTTTTTAAAACTGTGCCGTGGTCTCTTAATTTTTGCCAGAGCTGTATATATATAATATATATGTATGTATGTGTATGTATGTATGTATATGTGTGTGTGTATGTGTGTGTGTGTATATGTGTGTGTATGTATGTGTATGTGTGTATGTATGTATGTATGTATGTGTGTATGTATGTATGTGTGTATGTATACGTATGTGTGTATGTATACGTATGTGTGTATGTATACGTATGTGTGTATGTATACGTATGTGTGCATGTATACGTATACGTATGTGTGCATGTATACGTATGAGTGCATATATATATAATATATATTTGTATCTATATGTTTGTGTGTGTGTATGTATGTATGTATGTATATGTATGTGTGTGTGTGTGTGTATATATATGTGTATATATATATATATGATCCACAATGAAGAGATGAAAGGTCGCACTCCAAAGGTCGAATAAAATATTTTTCTTTTTATTCCACGATCACATCAGGGGTACAGGTAGTGAGGGAGGATGAGGGTGTGCCACGTCGGACGACGGCAGCCGTTTCGCAAGTAACCTTGCTTCTACGGGTCCAGTGCATGCAAAGGTGCTGCATCCACCCTTAAATAACAGGTGAATTGGGTGCAGCATCCTTGCGTGAATGAAGTGCAAATTAAAAACATATACCAGCTGTACATATATCAAATTCACATAGAAACTTATTACATATCAATTCCAAAATGGATTATAAATAATCGTAACATACATGGGTATAGTTAGAGTAAAAAATTAGATATAGTGTTCATTATAGTTTAACCAAAGACATCTCAGAAAACACTATAAAAAACAGGCTTATAGGAGAAAAAAAAAAAAAAAAAAAAAAAAAAACCCAGCATTATAGGAACACTGACAAATCATTTTTGTCGTTCAGGCCAAGGGGACCGAGAGCATTTAAGTCTATAATCAATCTCGATTCCTTTCTAAGTAAAGAACGGTGCATATCACCTCCTGTGGGACAGGGATTAATTTTTATTACGCCTGCAAATTTTAAAAGGCGTGGATTACCACTATGATGTTCTTGCATATGGGCAATTAAGCGTGGAGAACCTATCCCGGAGGTTATAGACTTAAAATGCTCCCTAAATCGAACATATAAAGGCCGAATTGTTTTACCTATATAATATTTTTGACAGGGGCAAAAAATAACATATACCAGATAATTAGACTTACATGTGATAAGATCTTTTATTTTGAATAGCTCAGTACCAATTTTTAAGGTGTCTCCTGTACAATGATATTTACAAAAGGGGCAGCCGCCGCACCTATGGTTTCCTTTGATTTTATTTCGGTCTAGCCACGTACCTAGTTTGGGTGTAGTAATACGATTATTTATCAAAACATCTCCTATGTTTTTGCATCGCCTATATGAAATCAGAGGGCCCCCTCTGTTCGATTTAGGGAGCATTTTAAGTCTATAACCTCCGGGATAGGTTCTCCACGCTTAATTGCCCATATGCAAGAACATCATAGTGGTAATCCACGCCTTTTAAAATTTGCAGGCGTAATAAAAATTAATCCCTGTCCCACAGGAGGTGATATGCACCGTTCTTTACTTAGAAAGGAATCGAGATTGATTATAGACTTAAATGCTCTCGGTCCCCTTGGCCTGAACGACAAAAATGATTTGTCAGTGTTCCTATAATGCTGGGTTTTTTTTTTTTGTTTTGTTTTTTTTTTTTTTCTCCTATAAGCCTGTTTTTTATAGTGTTTTC
>NC_134356.1:443796842-443821842 GCF_048569485.1 Anomaloglossus baeobatrachus | reverse complement strand
ACAAGGGATTGCATTTTTGTTTTAGTTACATAGTTACATAGTTACTAAGGTTGAAAAAAGACCTAGGTCCATCTAGTTCAACCTTCCTCCACCAGTTCTACACCTGGTCACCAAGTCATTTATAACCAACAATGTTGTGTGTAGTGAGGAAATCATCCAGCCATTTTTTGAAAGCTGTTATTTTGTCTTTTTTTTTTGCTGTTTTTTGAGAAGGGAGAAAAACAAAACGTAGGGCAGCCATATCGTCCTTATCAATACAGACATAGCGGCAGGCTGTAAGTGCTCTATGGTGGTGTCTAGAAATCAAACATACCCTGGACTATGACAGTTTAAAGGACGTGATGGAGGACCAGTACTCTCCTCCAGAGACCAGAAAGTGGCAGGGAAGTCACATACAGAATCTTATCCGTGCGTTGCCAGTTGCCATCCTGCCTTATCTAGGTCCTCCAGCATTAGCATTTCATCTCAGACCATTATGATGAATAGATGTGGGTTCCATCTTTGTTCAGATGTTTTCAGAACTCTCAGATCTGGATAGAGAGTGTGCGCATACATGGCCACCTCTGCGGAGGTGAAGAAGATAGGCCAAGTTCTATATATTGGTGTGGGTACTAGAGGAAGGATATGTATTGGGCTATGTGTGCACGTTGCGTTCAGTTACTTGCAGTTGTAAACGCATCCTCTGGCAGAAACGGTCTGTCAAATTTGGTTTTGACAACAAAAACGCTAAAAATACACTGGCGTTTTTACCACGTTTTGACGGCGTTTTAACCGCGTTTTACAGGCTTTTTAATTGCTTAAAGTCAGATGGGTTTTCAATACAAATACACTACTAAATAAAGTTTATACATTCAAACACTATGAAAAAAAGGGAAAAAAATGATAAATATCATGCTTAAAATCATACACAACATAGCTATATTTGTTAAAATGTTAAATGTGCTCTAATAGTTATGTTTCAAATAACGTTAAATTATTGAATTTCATTAATTTAATTGTCGGACTATATGTGTGTGTGTAAAGGGAAACATCATGACCTCAATATAAAGTCAAAAACGCATGCGTTTATTGTGTCACAAAAGCATGCGTTTTGCATCAAAAACGCATGTAAAACGCTAGGAGTTTGATGTAGAATGCATTTTGAAAGTTCTAATTGACTTTCTGGTTAGCAAAACGCTTCCAAAATGGCAAAAACAATTCACATGCTGCTTCTTCAAACGCAGAGTTTTTGACAAATTTTCTGCATCTAAAACGCTGCGTTTTTAAAAGCATAGTGCGCACAAGAAATCCCTATTTCCCATAGACTTTGCCTGTAAATCAAAACGCATGCATTTTTGCATTAAAACGCTGCAGTTGAAAACGCTGCGGAAACGCTTAAAAAAACGCAACGTGCGCACATGGCCTTAAGGTGGTTCACTACTCAGCATAAGTGGCCATATCAATGTAAATCTCATAGGGAAGGCTTCTCTCAAATACATTGTGTAGTACATTCTGCCTCTGAGCAGTGCTATTTCGGTTTCGCTCATCCTGATCAAGTGACCCCTGTGCTCTGGAACCTCTCAGATCCGGTGATATAAAGTCAACTTACAGTTGACCCAACATCACTGAGGCAGGTCTCATTTTCTGTAAGTGACTGGGCTGTGGGCGGAGTTTTACTGCTCGTCACAGCCAAGCATCGCTCCTGCTTGCAGCGCTATGCAGCAGAGGAGAGGGCGCGCCACATGCTGGGCTGTGAAGAGCGGTGAAGTACGCCTACAGCCCAGGCCCTCACAGAGACTGGGGTCCGCCTCGGTGATATCGGGTCAACTGGAAGTTGACATGGCATCACCAGATCTCAGAGGTCACGGAGTCCGGGAGTCACTTGATGGGGATGAGCGAACCGCAATAACATCACTCAGAGTCAGAATTTACTACACAAGGTATTTGAGTTTTACAGCGATGTGGTGAACCAACCCTTTAAGAAAATGCCAGAAATGTCTGAGATGAGAATACCTCTTCAAACTCCTCTCCCCGGCTGACCCTGTTCCAGTCTATATAGCAAAGCTGGAATGTAAGCTGCGTCATCTACTGGGTGTGCTCTGGTGGCTAGTATGTAATAAAAACTGAATTGTAATAATACATACATTTTCTGATAAATTCCAAAAATAGGACACCTGATGCAATATGTTGTGTATAAGGGTACTTTCACACCTCCGGTTTTTCTTCTGCGGCACAATCCGGCACTTTGCAGGAAAATCGCAACCGGTTTTTTTTTCTGCCGGTTGCGATTTTCCTGCATAGACTTTAATTAGTGCCGCATTGTGCCGCATGGCCTTGCGTTCCATCCGGTTTTTGCCGCATGCGGCAGATTTAGCCGATGCGGCGGCCGGATAGAACGTTGCCTGGCACGTTTTTTCGTGCGGCAAAAAAACCCGCATCGCGCCGCATTTGGCCGATGCGGCGCATCTCTCAATGCATGCCTATGGCGGCCGGATGCGGCGCGATGCGGCAAATACCGCATCCGGCCGCCGCATGCGGTTTTTGCCACTGCGCATGCTCAGTAGCATGCCGCAAGCGGCAAAAACCGGGCGGGCCGCATGGGAAAAACTTATGCAAAGGATGCGGTGTTTTCACCGCATCCGTTGCATAGCTTGCACAGCCGGATTGAGCCGCAGGGCTCAAGCCGGATGTGTGAAAGTAGCCTAACACAAAGAACGTTTTTAGTTTGCTTGATTTCTATTACTTTAAGAACACCTAATTCCTGTGTCCTATAAGGCCTCATTTAGACGTCCATTCTTCACATAGGTGTTGTCACCGTGTTTTTCATAGATAGAACACTAGAACACTTACCCATTTGAGTCTACAGGTCTGCTCACATGTTAATTTTTTTTTTTTAATTTGTTGAAGGGAGCATTTGCAGACAGTATGTCCCCAAAAATAAAAAAAAATAAATAAATAAAAAGGATTCATTCACATTCAAGTCTACGGTCTGTGAAAATGACCAACAGCACACGGAAAGCATCAGGTAGTAATCCACGCGCTGTCTGGGATTACCATTGTAATTAATCAAGATCTTCATACATGACAATCACTGATGAGACACTGATGAAGGTAACAACTGACAAGGGTCCGGATTTCATTAGCGTTTTAGATTATTTTTTTTGCATACATTAAAAATCACTGATGTCTGAATGAGGCCTTAAACATAAAAATGTATGGTGCTATGATGGGTATAAGGAGCGCTGGAAACTGTTGTATTATACCAATTTACCTTAGCATTGTTTTGGTTTTTTTATTTACTATACACCAACCCAACTATTATCCCATCACAATTTTTTCATTAGCCAATTTCTCTAAGGCCCAATATTCTAGAATAACTCAGCAAAACTCCAAACCAAACAAGAACATCACATTCAATGCTTTGCAATCCGCAGCACTTACCTGCAACAGAAAGCCGTGCCGTACGACTTACAATACTGCCTAAACTATCCACCGTTGCCACACATTGATAGATGCCCTCATCGGGCTTGTTGTGCTTTGAATGCACCACACTGGTGATGAACAAAGACCCATCTGGAAGTAATCTCCTCCGATCATCGGATACTAAATTAAGAAAAGTCCCATCTTTTTTCCATTCAATCTTTGCTGCTGGCTCAGCATACACGGAACAGTTTAAAACAGCGGGAGCTCCACGTAGTGTTACAGTGTCTGCCGGTTCCGTCAGGAAGTAGAAGGGGGTGAACGTCCTGAAAGCGGAGCCTACAAATGATACAAAAAGAAAGAATTAGGAGAATGCAGAACCTCTGCTAAGATATGCTAAAATTGTGCAGAACATCCATTAACAGTTTAGGCACATCTGTGTAGCTGATTTTTCTTGCATTTCATAACCAAACAAATTGCAAATTTTTGTTAAATGGAAAAACAACAGTCATCAATTCCTCATTTAGCTGCATAGATTTTTAAAGGGAACCGGTCACCAGATTTGGCAACTATAAGCTGCAGCCACCACCACTGAGCTCTTATATACAGCATTCCGGAACACGGTATGTAGAACATAAAAAAACACTTTTATAATACTCATCTAGGGGGTGGTCCAGTCTGATGGGCGTCAGTGCTCTCTGCTCCGGTGCCTCCCCTCTCCAGTCCAGTGCCTCCTCTTTGCAAGGATCTCAGTCATCCTTCTACCCAGCCCAGTGGGGATGACGCGCGTATGTCATCCACACATGCAAACATTGTAGTCCTGTGCAGGCGCACGTTGATCTGCCCTGCTGAGGGCAGATTAAAGTACTAAAAAAACAAAACAAAAAACTCCTAAAATCAATTTTTATTTTATCATAATATTAAAAATGCTCCAAAATAGAGCGCAGTAACTCTCATATAAACAAGTACACTGGTCAAGTGTGGTGGAAGAAAGGGCAAAAGGAGGTGTGAGCCAAAGTGATAGGGGGAGCTCTAATTCACTCAACACTCAAGATAGAGTTATGGATAGCATAACTTCAATGATATAGTTTTGTAAGTTGAATGCCCTGTTATTCTAGGGGGTATAGAGAGAGGGATAATCTAACCCTCCCTTTTATCTACCTACCAGCGGAGGTGCACCATAAGTTATTGGGTACCCCCCGCTCCTCGTCGGCTCTCCCTATTCTGTCCCTTTAACCCGCAAGTCGCAGGAACAACCACCACCAAGAATAAAGGTGCAAATAGTCAGAAGGTCATTATCAATATGGTTACCTGGATTGGCAACCCTGATACAGCTTATCCTTTATGAATAAAGGAAAATTTGATGCTTACTGATGTATTAGCAACAAACTTGGAAAATCCATACAAATTATTTACTGTGGCTTGGTCACCATAGATATGATAGCCAAACCACAGCTGTACATATATGCGTTCCTGTACAGCTATACAAGTGCAAGTTGGTAATAATGTACTGATGATATAAGTGATAACAAGATAATAGCATGTAATCCCAACAGGGAACTTATCTGTTAGAATCACTGATAACAAATCCCATTCCCGACGCGTTTCCCCCCTATTTATATCTTTAGGGGTTCATCAGGGGAAGAAAGAAGGATTTCGTCATATCCACATCATTAGTATCATAAATTTTCTTTCTAAAGAGAAAAAGAAATATCGGTTTCCCAAGTAAGGACATTGAATAACGTCCAGAAAATCTACATGCATTCTCCACAGTATACACTATACAGAACTGATTTGTCTATTGTCATACCTTAGTTAATTTGGCTTTCCTCATGGTATCAGGCCGACATCAGTAGCCTTTAGTAGTGGGCAGATACATCAGGCATGCATTACCCGCTAGTGCTCCAGGTATAATAACCCCAAGAAGAACACCGGGCAGAGAGGCAGCACACCCTTCCTCACTGGCGTCTTTTAATGTCCAGATGCCGGTTACATGCTTTACCCCCACTTCCTGTATCGTGGCGTAACGCCGGAAGTGTAAAACATGTGATGAAACCGCCACTTCCATACCTGCATGACCAATAGGAAGCGCGGCTGAAGCGGTCATGTGACAACACAGACGTCACCGACGTCACTTCCACGCCCCCCACACGAACAGACGGGGATGGTATCCAAGGTAGTGAGGTGGTAGGCACAGACGTCACTTCCGCACCTGCGCCACAGAGTGTTATTGACGTAATCACCGCATCTGCGCGGTAGAATCCCATTCACCGCTCCATGTTGTCAGATGGAAACAGCGACGCACCTATGCGCCTGCGCGGTCAAGCGTCAGCGTCACGGTTGATGATATTGTTGCGACATCACCAGGCAGCTGCGCAGAAGAAGTATATGAGAGATCTCGGAATCCCAGCCCATTATACTTATATGTAGCAGATAAGGATATTATCTCATCCTGAAGTAGAAAACCTCCCAGAGTGTATGCCATCTTACGGACAGCTGTTACTCCTCCCCAAAGGTGGCCAGTGAAACATATCTGCCAAAACCCATTAATTAGGAATGAAGGAAGCTTATAGACATATAAGTAATCAGTAATGGCAAAGGCCGGGAACCATATATATGAGCCAAGGGTCCCAAAAATAGGGAAAGTGTTTAGTGTAGAGAATGCATATTGACTATATCAAAGCACAGGGATTTCGTCAACTGTCGTACGGAAGGGTTAGTGTACAGATGTACATGTACGTGTCCACTTAGCTATATAGGTAAGACAAGACGCCAATTGCGTGTTCGCATTGGGGAGCATTTCGGCGATATTGCCCACAAACGCGACACACCTATAGCCAGACACGTTAATAATTGTCACCAGGGAGACCCCAAGAGCATACGATTTCAAGGGATTGAAGTTGTCCCGATGCCAACTAGGAAGGGAAATTGGGACAACAGAATACTTCAGAGGGAAGCCCGTTGGACTTTCCTCCTTGATACAGTTAACCCTAAGGGCCTCAATGAGGTTTTGAGCTACACTAGCTTCATTTAAGACAGTTACTCACAATACATCTCCTAATAGCCCCCCCCCCCCCCCTCCTTTTCTCTTTTCTGTTCCTTATCTACCCCATAGTTCCGTGTTGGTTTTATGTTCTCTTTGTTGTTTTTTGGATTGCTGTTTAGCCCCAGCTATTCCTGAGGGGTATTAATTCATCTTTTTAGCCAGATTTTCCTTATTGCATTGTTGGAGTATATGCTCTGATGATGATAACCCTTTGTGCTTTGATATAGTCAATATGCATTCTCTACACTAAACACTTTCCCTATTTTTGGGACCCTTGGCTCATATATATGGTTCCCGGCCTTTGCCATTACTGATTACTTATATGTCTATAAGCTTCCTTCATTCCTAATTAATGGGTTTTGGCAGATATGTTTCACTGGCCACCTTTGGGGAGGAGTAACAGCTGTCCGTAAGATGGCATACACTCTGGGAGGTTTTCTACTTCAGGATGAGATAATATCCTTATCTGCTACATATAAGTATAATGGGCTGGGATTCCGAGATCTCTCATATACTTCTTCTGCGCAGCTGCCTGGTGATGTCGCAACAATATCATCAACCGTGACGCTGACGCTTGACCGCGCAGGCGCATAGGTGCGTCGCTGTTTCTGACAACATGGAGCGGTGAATGGGATTCTACCGCGCAGATGCGGTGATTACGTCAATAACACTCTGTGGCGCAGGTGCGGAAGTGACGTCTGTGCCTACCACCTCACTACCTTGGATACCATCCCCGTCTGTTCGTGTGGGGGCGTGGAAGTGACGTCGGTGACGTCTGTGTTGTCACATGACCGCTTCAGCCGCGCTTCCTATTGGTCATGCAGGTATGGAAGTGGCGGTTTCATCACATGTTTTACACTTCCGGCGTTACGCCACGATACAGGAAGTGGGGGTAAAGCATGTAACCGGCATCTGGACATTAAAAGACGCCAGTGAGGAAGGGTGTGCTGCCTCTCTGCCCGGTGTTCTTCTTGGGGTTATTATACCTGGAGCACTAGCGGGTAATGCATGCCTGATGTATCTGCCCACTACTAAAGGCTACTGATGTCGGCCTGATACCATGAGGAAAGCCAAATTAACTAAGGTATGACAATAGACAAATCAGTTCTGTATAGTGCATACTGTGGAGAATGCATGTAGATTTTCTGGACGTTATTCAATGTCCTTACTTGGGAAACCGATATTTCTTTTTCTCTTTAGAAAGAAAATTTATGATACTAATGATGTGGATATGACGAAATCCTTCTTTCTTCCCCTGATGAACCCCTAAAGATATAAATAGGGGGGAAACGCGTCGGGAATGGGATTTGTTATCAGTGATTCTAACAGATAAGTTCCCTGTTGGGATTACATGCTATTATCTTGTTATCACTTATATCATCAGTACATTATTACCAACTTGCACTTGTATAGCTGTACAGGAACGCATATATGTACAGCTGTGGTTTGGCTATCATATCTATGGTGACCAAGCCACAGTAAATAATTTGTATGGATTTTCCAAGTTTGTTGCTAATACATCAGTAAGCATCAAATTTTCCTTTATTCATAAAGGATAAGCTGTATCTGGGTTGCCAATCCAGGTAACCATATTGATAATGACCTTCTGACTATTTGCACCTTTATTCTTGGTGGTGGTTGTTCCTGCGACTTGCGGGTTAAAGGGACAGAATAGGGAGAGCCGACGAGGAGCGGGGGGTACCCAATAACTTATGGTGCACCTCCGCTGGTAGGTAGATAAAAGGGAGGGTTAGATTATCCCTCTCTCTATACCCCCTAGAATAACAGGGCATTCAACTTACAAAACTATATCATTGAAGTTATGCTATCCATAACTCTATCTTGAGTGTTGAGTGAATTAGAGCTCCCCCTATCACTTTGGCTCACACCTCCTTTTGCCCTTTCTTCCACCACACTTGACCAGTGTACTTGTTTATATGAGAGTTACTGCGCTCTATTTTGGAGCATTTTTAATATTATGATAAAATAAAAATTGATTTTAGGAGTTTTTTGTTTTGGTTTTTTACACTATTACTCCTAGTTTTTCACTTGTTTTGGTTTCTAAACAGATTAAAGTACTGTAATGTGCAGGCGTGAGGAAAAGTTACAGACCGCCCGTACATACGCATTACAATACTTTGATCTGCCCAGAGCAGGGCAGATCAAAGTGCGCCTGCACAGGACCTTAATACCGGCTAGTGTGCATGACGTAAACGTATCATGCCCACGGGCCTCAGAAGAGGGAGGACGAAGATCACCGCAGAGAGGAGGCGCTGGACCAGAGAGAGGAGGCGCCGGACCAGAGACACCCATCAGACTGGATCTACCCCCTAGGCAAGTATTATGAAAGTGTTTTTTACATTCTACTCAGCGGTCTGGGCTCTTATATACAGCATTCTGGAATGCTGTATACAAGAGCTGAGTGGTGGTGGCCACAGCTTATAGGGACAGGTCTTATGAAAGGTTCCCTTTAAAGGGAACCAATCATCAGGATTTTCGTATATAACCTAAAGCCAGTGCTATACTGGCACTACCAGGCTGATTCTATACATACCTGTAGTGGGCAGCTCGGATGTTTGGGCTTTCAAATCCAAGAAAGTAAACTTTAAAAAATCAGCAGCTTCTTGATTGGCATTTGCAACAGAGCAGATAGTATATGGGTGGGTATTCATATGCATTCCCGCCCCCCCTGCCTGTTGTTCCTCCCTCTCTGTTCACTATGGTATTATACAAACAAATCACTTTGCTTAAGGACCTGTGGTGAGGTCATTCCCATGTGACCAGAAGGGGCGGGGCCTCAGCCAACAAAGCTGGATACCAGGTCACATGGGAATGACATCACCACAGGTCCTTCAACAAAGTGAGTAGTTTGTATAATACCATAGAGAACAGAGAGGGAGGAACAACAGGCAGGGGGTGGGAATCCATCTGAATACCCACCCAGAGATTATCTGCTCTGTTGCAAATGCCAATCAAGTAGCTGCTGATTTTTTAAAGTTTACTTTCTTAGATTTGAAAGCCTAAACATCCGAGCTGACCAGTAATGGTATGTAGATAATCTGAATGATAGTGGCAATACTGCACTGGCTTTAGCCTATATACAAAAATCCTGGTGATTGGTTCCCTTTAAATATGGGAAGCCTGTCATCCAGAAGAAACAGAGATGCTCAATATATTGCTTAACCATTCTTTCTTGGTCAAATTGGTGCATTTGGACTATGATACATTAACACAACCACTTGGGCTACAAAAAGGAATCCAAATTGATACATTTATGAAAAAAAAGTAAAGATTCTTCTTAGGAAATCGCAGCACACCAGATGAACACAACAGATTTTTACGTGTATTAGTGGACCCCTGGACATGGATTGTAGACTACTTCTTAACACTGATGTCATGGACATGTCTTATCTGCAGAAAACGACCATGTGTAACTGAACAGACCCTGTAAGAGCAGAATGGAAGAGAAAGGCTGATGTTGCTTTTGGCATTCTGAACATCTGTTCAGCAATGAAAGTGGGAACAGATAACGCTTAAACAGTGCAATCAACGGCAGAGACAGAGGATGGTACAGCGGCACAGTGCCAAGGCACCTCTCCCCACCGTGAAAATCAGCTAACTCAGCAGATCTCCCATAACAAGTCTCTGGAAGGGCAGCAGACGGTGTCCTTCCTCACCCGCTTTCCCTCAGCATTTCCTTTAACCAGCATGACAGTGGTTAGATAGATCTGGAAGAAGAGCTGTCACACGAGAACATGTCACAAAATCAATTCTTATTAAATAAGACAAGCAACAGCAACTTCTCAAAAACTGCTTATTTAGACAGAACAATAATCATTCAATCATGCCATATAGATACAGCAATGGCATCAGGACTCACAGGGTAACACACAAAGCCCTGTACAAGTCCCAGAAAGACATTTATGTCAAGGCCACATTACTACATTTCACCTCCTATAACAATAACCAGAAAAGCCTTTTTAGGTGACCAAAAAAGTGGTGGGGGAGGGGGATCACACATCTGAAGACCATGGTAAAAAGCATAGCAGGAAATTCACATATTGTTCTTACAATCACAACGAGAATTTGTGCCCACCCAAAACCTACAAAAGGCATATACAAGTCTACGGAAAATGGGAGTCAGACCCCATGAAGTGGTTCCTCTGTTTACTACACTCCTCAACAAAGAGATCGCAATGTCAAGAAGTAAAAATGTGGCGCTACGACAATCACAGGACTGCTAAGACACGCGAATGGTATGCAAATGATGGAAAACCGCCAACATAATTTTCCAAGTATCTGAATGTACTCAGAATGGAGTATGAATGACATACACACACGCTTTGGCAAGTTATCAATGAGGTTATTAATGGTTGTCTGAGGATTGTTCTGCCACGCTGAATGTACTTGGGCAAATCATCAAGATCCACTGCTGGCAGCTGCCTTTACAATTACCGTCCAATGACATCCCAGATGTGGACGATAGGAGACAAGTCTGGAGAAGTAGCAAGCCATGGCAGCTTGTTTAGGCCATGAAGGTTGCTAATAGTAGAACGAACAACATGCAGTATAGTGTTGGGTGTCAGAAAAAAAATTATTGATAGCATGCCAAGACGTGTCAGTGTGGGTTTCTGCACACGGCCTTCATACTCTCTGAATAAATCAAGAGGTTTTGAAAGTTTCCATTTTTTTCATACTTTGATTTTCACAATTCCATAACTTTTTCTTAAAGCTGTTACAATTTCAATGTTGAGGCGTGTATAACAATCTTCAGTGTCTACAAATGTACAAGACTTAAAAAAGGAGCCTGACTGGTCCCCCGTGCCCCCAGAATCACAGCAGTTGTGTCTACCCATCTAAATTCCCTGCCTAACCGTCCCTTTATTACATTGGACACAAACCGGTCTTTCCAAAAAGTATTTCTAAAGTCTGTTTAGGATATGCAAACAAACCCTTTGACTAGTCAATGGGGCGTTAGTTTCCCCAGACTCTCAGCATGTTAATTCACCCCTGTGGGCGTGCTAACTTGATTTGCAAGTCATCGCCACCAGTCTACAAATATCACGCATGTGCGTGGCTTTGTTCACACATCATTGAACCTCTAAGTCAGGTGTACGCGTTCCAGCTTTAGAGTTGCACACTGTGCATGATCATGTGTGTAGAACAGGGCTATTCTTCAGCTCTTCTGTGTACATGAGCAGTTTTCTGCACTACCGATCATGCACAGTGCCCCTCTCTGAAGTCGGTATTATAATATATTATTATAGCGCGATTTATTCCATGGAGGTTAACATGTGAAAATGGGGTACACATAATATGGACAAGTACAATAATCATAAACAAAACAAAATAAGGCACAGACGGGTACAGGAGGAAAGAGGACCCTGCCCGCCATGGCTCAGTCTACAGGAGGAGGAAAGAGGACCCTGCCCGCCATGGCTCAGTCTACAGGAGGAGGAAAGAGGACCCTGCCCGCCATGGCTCAGTCTACAGGAGGAGGAAAGAGGACCCTGCCCGCCATGGCTCAGTCTACAGGAGGAGGAAAGAGGACCCTGCCCGCCATGGCTCAGTCTACAGGAGGAGGAAAGAGGACCCTGCCCGCCATGGCTCAGTCTACAGGAGGAGGAAAGAGGACCCTGCCCGTGAGGGCTCACAGTCTACAAGGGATGGTCGTGCAGCGCTATAGTGAAGGTTGTAGGCTTGTTGGAAGAGGTGGGTCACCCAGCTTCAGAGGCACAATGATGTGAGTGAATAAAGCCACGCGCATATCCAATGCAACAAAGGGACAGGCAGGGAATTTAACTACATAGACAACTGAGGGTGGTTCTGGGGGCATGAGGGACCTGTCAGGTTCTCTTTAACTGAATAAATCTAACCTTTAGGCTATGTGCAGCACACACTGCAAATTTGGTGCTAAAATTCTAATTTAGATGTGTTTTAGGTGCTTTTTTCCCCCCCATGTGTTTTTTTGTTAAGTCAATAGTTGGAAGGGCTATTAAAAAAACGCAGGAAAAAACACCCCAACAATTGACATACTGCCGATTTTATCTGGATCAAATATGCAAGGGAGGGGGGGTGGGGATAAAAAAAACAAAACACACAACATGGGCACTGCACTCAGACTTTGCACCAAAATCTGCATGCCTATCGTGCAGCAAGCAGATTTCCCAAAAAAAAAAAAAATTAAAAAAAGAAAAAAAAAAAAAAAAAAAACACGAAAAAAAAAAAACAAACCAGGCCCTTACGGGGATTTTCTCAGAGGAGAGTGCTACCTATTCACAGTGGGATGCCACCAAACACTAGAACTGGAATGTCTATCCCTAATGCACGTCTGCAGGCTGAAGCAGATAGCCAAGCGATGTACTCCAGTATTGCGGTTAGCTCCATAGGTATTAAATGAAGTGCATGCTCGAGTGCCTTTCATTTCATGCTCCTTTTCATTGTAGTTTCGCAGCAAGGAAGAACAGGTTCAGGTCTTCAAATATAGTGATTAGCGGGGGTCCTTATAGTGGGGTCCCCAGCAATCAGACATTTATCAGTTATCCTGTGGATAGGTGATAAATATCTATTGTGGGATAACTCTTAACCATAAAGGGTAAGCAGGTATGACGCCAATATCCTCTCCTACAAAGCTCTTAAGTACAAGAGACTTACCAAGCTATACCTTCTTTTTTTTTTTTTTTGGCACCCTGCCATTCTCTCCCATCCACTTCTCTTGCGATCGCCACCACTTTTTAGGTTCCCTTTTAGAGCATGAACTGCGAAAAGTTCCTTGGAAGCACTACAAATCTGTTTTTCAATCTTGTAAAGTGGGCTTTACATGCTGCGACATCGCTAGCATCGGCTAGCAATGTTGAGCGCAATAGCACCCGCCCCCGTTGTACATGCGATATTGTGTGATCGCTGCCGTAGCGAACATTATCGCTACGGCAGCGTCACACGCACATACCTGCTCTGCGACGTCGCTCTGGCCGGCGAACCGCCTCCTTTCTAAGGGGGCGGTTCGTTCGGCATCACAGCGATTTCACACGGCAGGCATCCAATAGAAGCGGAGGGGCGGAGATGAGCGGGACGTAACATCCCGCCCACCTCCTTCCTTCCGCATTGCCGGTGGAGGCAGGTAAGGAGATGTTCGTCGCTCCTGCGGTGTCTCACAGTGATGTGTGGTGCCGCAGGAACGAGGAACAACACTGCTAATAAGCATTAAACGAATTTTTGTTTCAGGACGACCTCTCCACGGCAAACGATTTTGACCGCTTTTGCGATCGTTTAAGGTCGCTCAAAAGTGTCACACACTGTGATCTCGTTAATGAAGCCGGATGTGCGTCACAAACACCGTGACCCCGACGAGAATTCATTAACGATATCATAGCGTGTAAAGCCCGCTTAAAGGCTGCTTTACACGTATCAATTTATCGTGCGTTTGCATGTGCGATTGCACCCGCCCCCATCGTTTGTGCGATACGGGCAATTTGTTGCCCGTGTTGCACAAATGCGGTAACTCCCGTCACACGTACTTACCTCCCGAACGACCTCGCTGTGGGCGGCGAACATACTCTTCCTGAAGGGGCGGTTCGTTCGGCGTCACACAACGGCCGCCCAATAGAAGCGAAGGGGCGGAGATGAGCGGGACGTAAACATCCCGCCCACCTTCTTCCTTCCGCATTGCCGGCGGGACGCAGGTAAGCTGCAGTTCATCGTTCCCGGGGTGTCACATGGAGCGATGTGTGCTGCCTCGGGAACGATGAACAACCGGAGCACAAAAGGACGTTCGATTTATAGAAAATGAGCGACGTGTCAACGAGCAACGATAAGGTGAGTATTTTTGCTCGTTCACAGTCGCTCATTTGTGTTACACGCTACGATATGTCAAACGAGGCCGGATGTGCATCACTAACGACGTGACCCCGACAACATATCGTTAGATATATCGTAGCGTGTAAAGCGGCCTTAAGACTGCACAGCATCATTTATCTAGGTTTTTGTTTGAAAAATGTTTATAGGTTGATGTAAAAAACACAAACATTCTGCCTAGCACATAGACTAGTTAGCAGCGGAGAGGTCACCTTCAAAACACGGTTTATGATTCAAGAAAAATGCCTTCTGTAATAACGCGCTTACATATTTACAGATTAGATCATCACCACATTTCATTGCACTGCATAATGGCCATTCTGAATGCTCTGCGACCGGGTGATAACTAAATAAAAAGGAAGGGTAACCGGGAATCCAGGAGAGAAGCTGCACGGGAGCAAGAGAGAATCTGCACCCTAGCCTTGACGGTCAGTAACACGCTGCCTACCATCGCCAACATCAGAAATTCTTAGCATGCACACATATATCCTGGGAGAAGCACTTCTAATTCACAAAACAGATACTGAGGCCCACACAAGATCAAGGCATCGACGAGAATGATATCTGAATTCTGTCAATGGAGAAAGAAGGCAATCATGGAGTGCTGAAGGCAATTTCCACAACCTGCTGACAGAATACAGGCACTATTCTGCTGAAAGCACCGGAGAGTGTAACCACAGGGAATATCATGTCCCAAGGCCTCGCTCCTTAGTAGATAGATTTCTCCGGCTTGTTAGGGGAGTGGATGGGCCTCAAGGTACATATTACGGAGCTGGTGTGAATTCAATCTACTAATATATGAGCAAAGGAATAGAGCTAGTGATACGGTGGAGAGAAAATTATTACCTCCCATTATACACGGTATAAACTAACATCATGGCAGGAGACTACAAATGCATTATGTGAAGGGAGCCTAGAGAAGAGCCGGATCTATGACCAAGCTAGAAATATGGCACCAAAGTGAGAAGTATTATATTCAAAATAGAAGAGTCTTTATATTTACCAAAGTATGAAAATACCCAAAAGACACCGTAGTACAAATGTATAAACATTTTTATTTTTATCAATGCATAGGGTATACATAACAATGATTTAAGAGAAAAACCGTAGTGAGTAAGTGATAGAGGGGAAGAACCCCACGTGACCCAGGAAAGAATCTCAGATCTCACATAGGACCTGCAAGGATGTTTAAAGTATGCTAGTGCAAAAAAGATGCTAGTACAATAAGAACCAGGGTCTACTGTATAGCCAATCAATGAGGAGCTTACCTAGCAAGCAGATCACCAGTTAGTCCTGGTGTACACGTGGGGACCGGCGTCCCAACACGTGTTTCGTCTAGTGCTTCGTCGGGGGACAATTGTAGGTAGCTAGGTAAGCTCCTCATTGATTGGCTATACAGTAGACCCTGGTTCTTATTGTGCTAGCATCTTTTTTGCACTTGCATGAGGTTACCTATTAGCATACTTTAAACATCCTTGCAGGTCCTATGTGAGATCTGAGATTCTTTCCTGGGTCACGTGGGGTTCTTCCCCTCTATCACTTACTCACTACGGTTTTTCTCTTAAATCATTGGTATGTATACCCTATGCATTGATAAAAATAAAAATGTTTATACATTTGTACTACGGTGTCTTTTGGGTATTTTCATACTTTGGTAAATATAAAGACTCTTCTATTTTGAATATAGTAATCCATTGAGTTGTTGCCTATAATTGCTATCTGTGGTTCCTTATATTATACAAAGTGAGAAGTATGTTAGGAAAGCTAGGAACCAGCCAAACCCTATTTATCCATGCAGGTGGGATACACCTTATCCTAAGATCACAGCTAAAACTACAGCAGCATATGGCCTGTAGTCAATATGGAAATGAAACCTCAGCATATTAAAAGGGCCAAACAAATAAATAATGCTGAGGCCTAGCCGGACTGGTTGATTCCCGGTGATAAATGATGCTTCTTCACCCTGTATAATGTGTCGGCTTCCCCCCATCCATCAGAGAGCTGTTGCATACCCCCAATAACAGCCCCCCTGCTACCAGCTACACGCCACAAATCACACGCCCCCTCCTCAGACATGTGTATAATAGAAGGGGGGAGGGAAGTCAGCAGTCCCATGCCACTCGTTTCCATGGATACCCGGGGCTCAGCAAGTTGCATTTCTAAGGAGCTGCCTGCAGACTGTGGGTATGTACAGTGCTGTACGGAGGGGGAGGGCGAGAAGCACATGGTGTCAGGAGGGTGCATGCCCTAGTGTAGCATCATCAGATAGGAGGCAGACATACAGATCAGTGCCACAAGCACAGTACCGGCCCATGTGATCAGCTTCTGTATAATCCACATGTACAGGAACAGAAACGCAAGGATTTATTAGATAAGTGATCTTAATCACACCACCAGATTCAGTGGGATCCAATAGCTTTGTTTTATTATTCAAACTACAATGTTGGACACTACAAAACGTTGTTTGTGTACGCATACGGCGCAGAAATCGCTATCAAAGTGCCAGGCAAATACATCATCTAACACCACATATAAATCACACTGAAATTTTCCTCCATCCCCCGTCCTAGGCAACACAGCCGGCATCACCGGCATCTGGAGACCCTTCCACACACAGTGACCCCAGGGCAGACATTCATGGAAGAAATTTTAAGCAAATGTGTTAAAGACAGGTCACATGCAGTAAAAGATTTTGTTTTGCTTAAGACCACCTTACACATTAGATAAAAGGTGATTAAACCTGATTTTGTCGGGATCGATCACCCATCTAATGTGTATGGGGCCCCCCGACTGTCCGCCCACAGATCAGTGAACATAAGGGTCAGGTGGGTGGAATTCCATCACTCCAGCCTATTGTTCAGCAGGGAGAAGAGAAGATTCCGGCACTGGCTCTCTCCCAGAACATAGGGAATCTTGGCCAAGCTATCCTCTATGGAGGAGTTGGTAGAGATAAGTGGCAGCCGACAGCTACCAAGTGGAAATGTGTCAGAAGGCAAGAAAACTTATTTTGAATGTCTAATCCTTTCACACATCAGTTTTTTGGCATCGGGCACGATCCGGCGAAAAAACTGATGCGACGGATCCGGCGAAAAAACTGATCAGTTGCATCAGTTTTTTCCATCAGTTCCTTCAGTTTTTTGAGAGATCCAGTGTGATACTGAGCATGCGCAGTTAAAAAAAAAAAACGGATCCGGCGGCCATAGGCTTCCATTATAAAACACGCCGTGCGGCGCCGGATCCGGCACGATCTGGTTTTTTTTGCCGCACACAAACGTTCACTTCAACGTTTCATCTGGCTGCCGGACAAGTAAATTTTGCCGGATGAAACGCAAAGCCATCCAGCAAAATCCAGCGCTAATGAAAGTCTACGGGGGAAAAAACTGATCCGGCGGCAACAGATCCGTTTTTTCATGTTTTTGCCGGATTGTGCCTGATGGCAAAAAACTGATGTGTGAAAGCAGCCTAACACTAGCCCAAAATATTTTTCTATTTTAAAAACGTTATTACAGAATTACGGTCATGCAGATTTTGTCACATTTTTGTGAGACGACAGACTATCAATAAAGTGGACGTATAATCACAACTCAAATCTAATGTGGAACTGAGGACTCTCATGGAGTACTATTTGTTTTATGGTTTCTTCTAAAAACTGACCATATACATTAGAGACGTCTAGTGACTATCATATCTCAAAGCGTTCAGGCATATGGGATTTGTTATTTCAGGAAAATAAAATGACATTTATGATAAATATGTGTGTGTGTGTATATATATATATATATATATATATATATATATATATATATATATATATATATATATATATATATATATATATATATATATATATATATATATATATATTTTATAATATAATATACACACACACGTGTATGATATATAGATTATAATGTATTATAAATAATCACTTGAGTACATCAAAATGGCCAATGTCTTGGTATTTTGAGAGAAACTTGACCACAAATGTAAATACATCAAGCAGGTGTCTTTGAGCATGTGCAGTAGGAACCCCACCACCACCTCTTCATGTGTAGCAAGATATGGTTTTAATGGATATCGTCATCTAATTCTGGAGAGCACAAGAGTGCTGACGTAAGAGGAGGCTGCTCACACTGCTGTACACCCTGTCTATCTTATGTAATACTTGAGAATACCAAGACTGCTGAGGTAAGAAGAGACCACGCACACTGCCTTCTATCCTGCCTACTTGATCTAATACTAGATATATCAGAGGTGCTGAGGTAAGAGGAGGCTGCTCACACTACTGTCTACTAAACCTTTCTGATCTAATACCGGAGATATCAGAGGTGTGAGGTAAGAGGAGGCTGCTCACACTACTGTCTACTAAACCTTTCTGATCTAATACCAGAGATATCAAAGGTGTTGACAGAAGATACTGATCACTGTTGTCCACTCTGTCTTATTAACACAGGAAATACGTTACACTAAGGTTAGGTAAAATGCTATAGAGTATCTTTGCTTCCAAAGTCATCAGTGTTTCTCAGAATGTTTCAATTTCTATGTTATATAGGACTACATTTCTTCCCTTACAGTAATATTATGATGGGACTTAAACCACATATTTTCTCTAGGCGCACTCATTTTCCTCCCACACTACAAAAACATACCGATAGAAAAAGATATACAACCTATCACACTGACACGTGCATATGTGTTAAGTGGAGTAGCGGTATACAATTTCATGATTTTCTACCCCTTGGTAGGAGTTTACAATCCATTTTCGAGAAAGTAGTACAGACTATTTACAAAGAACAAATAAAAAAAAGTAACATACAGCTCATCCATGACCTCTCTCAGTATATTAGCACATTTTACAAGTCTCTAGTATCTGGAATAACCATTGCATTATGACTCAGTGAGCACAACTGAGCGCCACATCCTATGACCTAACCGCATGCATTTAGGTGATTTATAGCAAGTACAACACAAGTCCTTCAAGCATTGCTGATAAGTATAAAGAAAAATAGGGACTAAAAAAAAGACTTCACACTTAATGAACCAAAAGTTCACAAACAAGAAAAAGACTATAAAATTTTACTACGCTGGCCCATCGTGGAGGATAAATGTCATGACCCAAGGAGAACTTTTAGCCCTTTTTTTGGAAACAATGTGTGCACCCCCCCAACCCCATAACCCCTGCAGTGTGGACTTGTATGTCTGTCCATCAGCTCTTTAACTGACTTTCAAGAAAAGAGTCTCATCCTGTCTCATGTGGAGGAGACTATCCATGAAAATTCATTGGAGAATTGGCGCCAGGAGCTTTTCCCAACTCTTCTATAATACAAGGAGAGAACAAAGGGAAATAAGAATCCCTAAGGGTATCTGTCCCCAGCGAGAGAATAGTAACATTCAATATCATTTTAACTGCAGACAAGACTATGAGGAATAATAGACTACTTTAATTACTTTAATAGGACTTGAGAGACCTTCCCATAGGTCCGGTCATAAAGTCACTAATTTTCTCCCACTCAAAGTCATGAAAAAAACCCTGAGATGGTGTGAATGGTCAAAGTTCAAAATATATGAGCGCTGTATACAATGAGGCCAATCGAGCTGCTCTCGTACACATTAGACTACCGGCAAACACTACCAACACTCATCTAACGTGCAGGATTTGTTTTAGGACGTACACAAGTGACTACATCGCAACGGGTCATCAAAAATTACAGACAAGATATTAATCCCATTCTAAAGACAATAGGTGAAGGGCCTATTAGGCAGCAACATCTATTAATGATCGTGATTGACTAGCGAATATTCATCGTGTCGTTATCGTGCATACAAGCTCATTATTACACAACCAAATGTTAGCTCAGGATCTGTTGTGGAGGGTGGAAAGTCACCAGTCATCCATAAAAGCATGTATTACACCTTCGGATCAGAAGATTTTAGTCCACAAAGATGAATCCACTCCTCAGTGCAATGTGTTGATGAGATAGTAGCGACTTATTACACCGCGTAATTTTATGCAAACAAGCGATCATTTTGAAGTAAAGCGGGCTTTACACGCTACGACATCGCTAATGCGGAGTCGTTGGGGTCACGGAATTCGTGACGCACATCCGGCCGCATTAGCGATGCCGTTGCGTGTGACATCGATTAGCGATTTTGCATCGTTGCAAAACAGTGAAAAATCGCTAATCGGCGACACGGGGGTCCATTCCCAATTATCGTTACTTCAGCAGTAACGAGGTTGTTCCTCGTTCCTGCGGCAGCACACATCGCTGCCTGTGACGCCGCAGGAGCGAGGAAGCTCTCCTTACCTGCCTCCCGGCTGCTATGCGGAAGGAAGGAGGTGGGCGGGATGTTACGTCCCGCTCATCTCCGCCCCTCCGCTGCGATTGGGCGGCGGTTCAGTGACGGTTCAGTGACGTCGCTGTGACGCCACATGGACCGCCCCCTTAGAAAGGAGGCGGTTCGCCCGTCACAGCGACGTCGCCGGACAGGTAAGTATGTGTGACGGCTCTGGGCGATGTTGTGCGGCACGGGCAGCGATATGCCCGTGTCGCGCAACAGATGGGGGCGGGTACCCACACTAGCGATATCGGGACCGATATCGCAGTGTGTAAAGTAGCCTTAAGTTTAAAGATTTGGTTTTGTAGAAGTCGAACAATATTATCTTCGCTAGCAGCTATTATAAATCGCAAATATTACTCGGTTTCAAACGATATTGCGATTTTCCGAGCAATTTGTGCCCCGTCTATTAAGGGTTTTAGTCCCTGGATACAATACATCCACTAACAGCAATTCCTGTAGAGGATGGACTTCTATTACAGCCTGCAATGCTGTCTTGCTTAATATCATGATAGACTACAAGAGCAGTGGTGGTATATATATATATATATATATATATATATATATATATATATATATATATATATATATATATATATATATATATATATACACACACACACACACACACATACACAAATATATGCACAAATATATGCACATATATATATATATATGTGCATATATTTGTGTATGTGTGTGTGTGTATATATATATATATATATATATATATATATATATATATATATATATATATATATATATATATATACACACACACACACACATACACAAATATATGCACATATATATATATATATATATATATAAAGATGGCCACACACTAGACCTTATCTTCACCCGTCTCTGCTCTCTATCTAACCTCACTACCTCCCCTCTCCCCTTATCTGACCACCATCTGCTGACCTTTTCAGCCCTGTCCTCCTCACCTGCCCCCCCTGTCCAGCACATATCACACCCCCGCAGAAACCTTGCACACATCAACATACACACCCTTTCTGACTCTATCCTACCGCTGTCCTCCATATCTTCACTCCACGACACAAACAGTGCCACCATTTTCTACAACGCCACTCTCACATCAGCTATTGATTCAGTCGCTCCTCTTGTGAACGGCAGAGCAAGACGAATCAATAGACAACCCTGGCACAACAGCCTCACTAAAAAACTACTACCTACAATACCCATTATGCACAAAACCTTTGTCACAGGACTTCTGAGAGACTAAGGAATCACCTTTTGCATGTCTTCTACAGCATCAAGAGTAAAATCCAGAGGGAATTTGAAACACAAAGGAAGACACTTCCAGAAAGCACAGAACAAGAAGTACAACAATACTACTACAGACTACGAACCCTTCTGATCCACAACAAGGAAAAGAAGCTACACAGACTGCGCCTCAATTCAGGACTTAATACAAACAGGTGGAGAACAAAGCCAAAACCTGACAACTTGGAAACCAAGTCCATTCAAGGCACAAAAGCATCTAACTGTGTTATCAATCTCTCGGATTACAAACCAAACAAAATGGAAGTTGCTGTGCTTTCTAGAGGACTCTCATTTTGTCCGACTAAAGCTCTAGACAAAATTGAACTCTGCAGCGACATGGAAGATTACTTCAGGAGACTACGTCTGAGGGAATATTTTAGCGATGCAGATGTTTCAGAATCCTCCCAGACTGAAGGAAGACGGATCTTGACAACCAGGAAAAGATCAGATTGGACACCTCCACCAGGACGCAACCCTCATCTGGATAACTATATAGACACTTTCAGACATTTGGTAAAATCCACTTTCCTAGACACACACAGGAGGCAACCATCCAACATCAGTGCCCAGGAGAGAAGGGCCATAAAATCTTTGAAAACCAACAAAGAAATCATCATTAAACCTGCAGACAAGGGGGGTGCAATAGTCATGATGAACAAATCAGACTACATGAAGGAAGCACACAGACAACTGATGGACACACGCTACTATAAGAAATTGGAGTCTGACCCTACACAGGACTATTACAAGGAACTTAACAAGTTGGCCTCTTGTCTGCCTGACATATCCATAAGAACTGATGAACTGATACCGGTGAGTCCAAGAATAGGCACATTCTACATGCTTCCCAAAATTCACAAATCTGGAAACCCAGGAAGACCCATCATTTCATGTGTGGGCACCCTCACTGAACAAGTCTCTGGATGGGTAGAGGGTATCCTTAAACCCTTGGTAAGGGATACAAGCAGCTACATCCAGGACACTACTGACCTATTGAAAAAACTATCAGCAATAGGTCCTCTTCCAGAGGGAACCATCCTTGCCACCATGGATGTGGAATCCTTGTACTCGAATATTCCACACCAGGATGGATTAAATGCTTGCAAAATTTTCCTGGAAAATACAGGAACTGATGCCAATTCTGTGGTGAAGCTTACAAAATTTATCCTCACCCATAATTACTTTGAATTTGACAATGACATATATCTACAGGAGACTGGGACTGCAATGGGAAGCAAAATGGCACCACAATATGCAAATCTTTTCATGGCCAAGCTTGAGAGTGACTTTTTATCCTCTTGTCCTATCAGGCCTCTGGCCTACTACCGTTACATTGATGATATTTTAATCATCTGGACAGAGTCTGAGGAGCAGCTGAAGACCTTCCATGAACAATTTAATCAGTTTCATCCCACCATCAACCTAACACTCAACTACTCCTGCACGGAAATCAACTTCTTGGACACCATCATTAAACTACGGAACAATGAAATACAGACATCCCTGTACAAGAAGCCAATTGACCGTCCAACATACCTGAAATGGGACAGTTTTCATCCAAAACATATAAAAAACTCTATTGTATACAGCCAGGCTATCAGGTACAATCGGATATGTTCCAACAGTACAGATAGAGACAATCACCTTGAGGGCCTCAGAAAAACCTTTTTGAATCAAGGCTACCACCCAAGAACAATTGAAAACCAGATTATAAGAGCCACCAGAATATCAAGAAACCATCTTCTACATTATAAAACCAAAGAAGAGAACAACCGGGTCCCTCTTGTAGTCACCTACAATCCACATCTGGAGGTGTTTAGAGGAGCTGCACGGAAACTACAACCATTACTGCAAAAAGATGCCCGGTTAAAATCTATTTTTCCAGACCCCCCACTTCTGTGTTTTAGACAGCCCCCAAATCTAAGAAGCATCATTGTCAGAAGCTCCCTGTCCTCTCCAACACCAACAGGAACATTTCCCTGCAACCAGAAAAAATGCAAGACCTGTCCATTAATATTGACAACGGACAAGATAAAGATTCCCAGATCACATCAGGACTACAAGATCCCAGGTACGTTCAGCTGCACCACAACCAATGTGGTGTACTTAATTATATGTACCAAATGTCCAACTGGGGGTCTGTATGTAGGGGAGACCGGACAACAGCTCAGGACAAGGATGAATTCTCACCGCCACACAATTAGAGAAAAAAGGATGGATCTACCTGTGGCCAAACATTTTTGTAACCCAGACCACAGCATCATGGACATGAAATTGCTGGTATTGAAAGGAAACTTCAAGTCCCAGAGAGACAGGAGACTATGGGAGTACAAACTTATGATGACCTTTGACACATTCAGAGAAGGAATGAATGTGTCTCATGGATTCATGTCTTTTTACATCAGTTAAAAGATGTGCTCCTCTGACCATCCGAGCATGTCACAGCCCTGGACCAGACCCTTATCAAAGGACAATAAAACTTTCACACTGAACTGCATCAGTATTTATGGCTAGAACAGCTTGTCCCCCTGCCATAGAGATAGTTCTGTTTCATATAACTTGTTCTCTTTTTTTTTTTTTTTTTTTTTTTTTTTTTTTTTTTTTTTTTTACTGCACTATTCTAAGTCCTGTTGTGTATAAATACGTGACTCTTCAGATTTTGTGTTATACCATGCCTGATGAAGAGACCTGAGTAGTCTCGAAAGCTTGCAATTATTACCATCTTTTCAGTTAGCCATTAAAAGGTATCAACCACTGAGGACTCTCTGTTCTTTTAAACAATTTTTTTTTAAAAAACTACGGCAAGTGTCTAGAGCCGCAGAGCGGCGCTGGAAGAAAACGCACTCCCAGGAAGACTTCACCACATTCAAAAATGCAATTCACACATTTCGCTTGGCCCTTACCTCGGCTAAACAGAATTACTTCAAAAACCTCATATCCTCTTTAACACACAACCCCAAACAGCTATTTAACACTTTTACCTCCCTCCTTCGCCCACCGCTGCCCCCTCCAACCTCCCTCATCTCCGCAGAAGAATTTGCCACATATTTCAAAGAAAAGATCGACCAAACCAGA
>NC_134356.1:443724342-443791842 GCF_048569485.1 Anomaloglossus baeobatrachus | reverse complement strand
ACACTCACGCACACACACATTGACGATATCGCACATACGCGCTCACACTCAACATCCGGAGATACCACATGCTTCTGGCCATGTGATCCTCCGGCAGGTCCTGGAAGTTCACTGCACAGTATCGCCGCCGAGAAGCAAGCGATATCCCAGGATGTTGTGAGTGTGTGGATGCGATGTGATGTGTGTGTGAGGTGTGTGTGAGAGTGAGTGTGATCTGATGTGTGTGTGTGTGTGTGTGCGCGTGCGTGTGTGTATGTTCCGCCGCTGCAGGACCTTGATGCGCTGGTAACTATGCTACCATGGTTACCAGCGTATCCCGTCCCCCGCTCGCACGGGAGCCCACACCAGCATACGGCGGCAACCCCAGCAATGTGAGGGTATGTGTCGGCTGGGTTGGCGGCGTACGCTGATGTGGGCTCCCGGGGGTACAGTACTCACCTGGGAGTCGTGGCTCCGTGTCGGTCGGTTCCGGGAATGCGTGGGGGGGGCGGGGCCAGAGCGAGCGTGCATTGCGTGAGGGGGGCGGGGCATGGGCGAGTTGCCTGGGCGAGCGGCCAATCCGTGCGGGGGGGGCCATGGCGAGCCCAGCAGCCAATCAGCTTTGTGTCACCGTAAGGACACAATTTTGGAGCAAGACAGACAGACAGACAGAATAAGGCAATTATATATATAGATACACACACACACACATTATAATAAATAATAGAACAATAATATATATATATATATATATATATATATATTATATATATATATATAATATACACACACACACATATATACACATACACTATACTGTAATACTGTAACAATGCCCAATAATCAATGCCCATAAATGGTCTAGACATTTTTTTGATGCCTTAGGCTTGGTGACATCCAATGTCACTAGCAGTACAGAATAGAACAGTTGTGGAACCAGTGGTCTGGCCATTTCTCCAGAGATGAGCGAACCCTGAGGTTCGGTGTTCATGCAAGAAAAAAGAAAAAAAAAAACAAAAAAAAACAGTTTGGGTGCTTTACGTATGCAAAGCGCAAGCATCCCAGTGTTTGGTGCTTAGCCCAGTGTGAGCCGCTTGCAGTGTTTCACGCCTCGCAGTTGGGTTAACAACAGTGATCAAATGTAGTGTGCACCAAAAATAAATAAATAAATAGGAAAACCCAGCCCACCCCCACTCCCAGAAGTGTTCTATTTATGGTTGGTTACATGTGGACGGAGACCTGAACTGCTCAATTAGTGACTTCCATTGGGGTTCAGGTCAAGTACGGGTCCCAATCCAAATTTTATCTCAAGTCCGGATGCACCCACCGAACCGAACTTCCATGGGTCTGCTTATCTCTACATTTCTCCAAAGTATCCTAAGAGCGGTTTTTAAACATGTCGTCAGGGCATGTTGGTCACGCTATGGTGAGCAGCCTGCGTGGCCCAAATGTGCTACTATGTGAGTAAATAACTTAAGGCCCTGCTTCAACTAAGTAGTTGGTGTCCATAAAAAAATAAAAAGATACTATAAAGGGATTATCTCTAGCACACAAAAAGGTGTGCTTAGCTTAGCGTGTGCAGGGAGCAGGAGAGCTGCGGAGGCTGGTAACGAAGGTAAATATCGGGTAACCACCTTGGTTACCCGATGTTTACCTTGGTTACAGCTTACCGCAGGCTGTCAGACGCCGGCTCCTGCTCCCTGCACATTCAGGATTGTTGCTCTCTTGCTGTCACGCACAGCGATGTGTGCTTATCAGCGGGAGAGCAACAATAAAAAAACGAACCAGGGCTGTGTGTAACGAGCAGCGATCTCACAGCAGGGGCCAGATCGCTGCTCAGTGTCACACACAGCGAGATCGCTACTGAGTTCACAAAAAACGTGACTCAGCAGCGATCTCAGTAGCGATCTCGCTGTGTGTGAAGTACACCTTAATGTGCTACTATGACCTACATAGTCTCTGGACTTTTCTGTCATCAAACACATCTGGGAGGTCATTGATTGTCAACTGCAGAAAGGGAGCTGCCAGGAGTGGATCTTGATGAGTTGAATGCACAAGTGTATTCAACATGGCAGAATACTCTAAAGAAAACCATTAATAGCAAGGGAAGACTTTTAAAAGAGTTTTTGGTATGTAATCTGAGAGTACCACGATATAAGGGAAGAGAGCCTGATTCTAGCTATGCGTCACTTACAAGGATGTGTTTTGCTGTTTCAATACAAAGCAGTCTTTTAATCAGCAGGAGATTATCACCAGAGGACAAGCTGATCATGCGCCTACTAGTCCAACCCCATCCCCATCATGGATTGGCAATTTTCTGTGTACAATGTATACCATATATACTCACTCATGTATAAGCCGACTTTTTCAGCACATTTTTTTATGCTGAAAAACCCACCCTCGCCTTATACTCGAGTGAGGGTCCCACAAAAAATTAATCTCACCTGTCCTCCATTCCCTGTATCCTCTTACCTGCTTCTTGCGGACCGCAGGCATATAGACCCCTCGATGATCTCAGATGGTACACGGGACAGACGCTGCCATCAGCGCTTTACTTCAGCTGAATGATTTGCGGCGCAGCAAATCATTCAAGTAAAGTAAATAAAGTGCAGATGGCAGTGGTAGGGTGGCCCCGTGTACCAGCTGAGATCATCGAGGGGTCTATATGCCTGAGGTCCGCAAGAAGCAGGTAAGAGGACACAGAGGGAATGGAGGACAGGTGAGAATTTTTTGTGTGTAAGTGAACAACGGCATAATAGGGGACAAGAAGGGGACCAGTATGAGGACATTACTAATGGATGGGCACATTACTACAGGGCACCAGGATGGGCACATTACATTTTATTGGTATCTATTTTTGTTTTTGACAGTTTCCAGTAGCTGCTGCATTTCCCAACCTAGGCTTATACTTGAGTCAATAAGTTTTCCCAGTTTTTTGTGGCAAAATTAGGGGCCTCGGCTTATATTCAGGTCGACTTATACTCGAGTATGTATGGTATTTACAGAAGAATACTAGTCAGTGGTGTGGGTTATACAGGGCTCAACATTCTAAGCTTGGCTAAGGCTATGTTCACACGTGGTATATTTTTGCCAGTGCATCTTGAGTGCATCTTGGGTGTACCAAAAAACGCACCGCGGTAAAAACGCATTGTGTTTTTACCGCGTTTTTTGCCCAGTGCGTTTTTAAGTCAAATCTATTGACTTGAAGGGCTCCAAAATGCTGCAAAAATAATTGACATGCTGCATCTTCAAAAACGCAGCCGAGATGCAGGCAACAAAAGATGTCCAGTGTGGACAGAAAAATCAAAATTCCATAGACTTTGCTGGGAGAAGGAAATGTATGCATTTGGTGCATCTTTGTGATGTCAAAAACGCACAAAAGATGCATCAAAAGATGTCCTGTGTGAACTTAGCTTTTCCTAATGCAGATTTTGGCTATGATTCTATCAAACTGGTGTAAGTGATATATAGCAGCAGGAGTAAGGGGTACTTTACACGCTGCGACATTGCTAGCGATGTCGAGGGCGATAGCACCCGCCCCGTCGTTCGTGCGACATGTGGTGATCGCTGCCATAGCAAACATTATCGCTATGGCAGCGTCACACGCACATACCTTATCAGCGACATAGCTGTGACCGGCGAACAATCGCTCCCTCAAGGGGCAGGTGCGTTACGCATCATAGCGACGTCACTGCGGCGTTACTAAGCGGCCGGCCAATAGAAGCGGAGGGGCGGTGATGAGTGGGACGTAACATCCCACCCACCTCCTTCCTTCCGCATTGCCGGTGGACGCAGGTAAGGAGAGGTTTGTCGCTCTTGTGGTGGCACACACAGCGATGCGTGCTGCCGCAGGAACGAGGAACAACATTGCTACGTACGAGACAATGATATTTGGTGTTTGAACGACCTCTCCAAAACCAACGATTTTTGTCTCTTTTGCGATCGTTTAAGGTCGCTCGTACGTGTTACACGCTGCGATGCCGGATGTGCGTCACAAACACCCTGACCCCGACGATAAATCGTTAGTGATGTTGCAGCGTGTAAAGTACCCCTAAGGCTATGTGCGCACGTTGCGTATTGTCATGCTGAAAACTCTGCAGCGATTTGGCAGTGCATGTGCGTTTCAAAACGCATGTATTGTGATTGCCGAATTGATGCAGAATTCATGCACTCTGGATGCTGCCTCTCCCATAGATAGAGTGTGAGTAGCATCCAAAGCGCACCAAATAAGTGACCTGTTGCTTTTTTGAACGCAGCGATTCGGCAACAAATTTCAGCATGCAAATCGCTGCGTTCTAAAACGCAACATGCGGATGGAATTTGCACAAGTCACATAGACTTTGCTGGGGACGCAGAATGCATGCGCGTTTACTCTGCAGTGCAAAGCGCTGTGTAAATGCATGGTAATACGCAACGTGCGCACATTATTATTATTATTATTATTATTATTTATTTATAGAGCACCATTAATTCCATGGTGCTGTACATGAGAGGGGGGGTTACATACAAAATACGTATACAAGTTACAGTAGACAGACTAGTACAGAGGGAAGAGGGCCCTACCCTTGCGGGCTTACATTCTATAGGATTATGGGGAGGAGACAATAGGTGGGGTGTAGGTCAGGCGGCAGCTCCGCACGGTGGTCGGGCGGCAGCTCCGCACGGTGGTCGGGCGGCAGCTCCGCACGGTGGTCGGGCGGCAGCTCCGCACGGTGGTCGGGCGGCAGCTCCGCACGGTGGTCGGGCGGCAGCTCCGCACGGTGGTCGGGCGGCAGCTCCGCACGGTGGTCGGGCGGCAGCGAGTTCATTGTAGATTGTAGGCATTTCTGAACAGGTGCGTTTTCAGGTTCCATTTGAAGTTTGCAAGGGTAGGGGATAGTCTGACGTGTTTAGGCAGCGAGTTCCAGGAGACTGAGGATGCTCGGGAGAAGTCTTGGAGTCGGTTGTGTGAGGAGCGAATGAGAGAGGAGGAGAGGAGGAGATCTTGGGAGGACCGGAGGTGACGTGTTGGAGTGTAGTGGGAGAGTAGTTCGGAGATGTACGGAGGGGAAAGATTATGCACAGCTTTGTAGGTCAGTGTTAGAAGTTTGAATGCACATAGCCTTAGGGACAGAGAACTGGATTCCAGCGTTCACATTACATATCAAAAACCAGCTGACAGATTAACTTTAAATCTGTGTATTTCTGTGAGTGAAGCTCATATTTTATACTAAATGAACAGAGGTTTTCAAAAATTTGTTTCCATTTTATCATTATTTGCATATTTTTGATCATGTCTATCGTCTTTGATGTTAATAACTCCTCTTTTTCCTTCTTGGTGTTGCAATTTCAATGTTTAGAAATGTAACGAGAGGGCAACACTTTGTATTTAAAAATGTAATATATCCTTTAAGAGATCCGGCGCTCTGTTTTATCGGATACTCGCAATCGCTATGAAATAATTCTGAAGAATCTTCTCATCTTTTTTGCAATCTGTCGTTCTTCAATTATTTTGCGCAAGGGGTGTGACCATACAGTTTTCTACTAAGGATTGGACATCGTCTTGCTGTGTACACACTATTTGGTCTGAAATAGTGCAGTTTTCAGAGGACACCTGACTGCAATCGCTCGGCCAGGCTCCGGTTCATGCACCTTGTGCTTCGGGCAGCATGGCTCTAGCGACAGGTAACCTTTAAGCTTTAATCATACTGCATATACCTACTAACGATTCTTGAAATAAAGTAATCAGGTCTCCAGTGCATGTGCTGTAGAAAGGAGCATGGATTAAGAAGGCAATGAAGTTGTGGCGACTCTGCCAGTCATTAATCATCACATTTGAGCAGCTCATCCATTATTTTTACATCTATGTATAGAAACACTTACTTCTTGATGTCTTACTATGATAAACAAGAAAACATGACTTTGTTATGGCTAATTGACAGTTATGTATTGCTTGGAACGCAGAGGAACTGCAGCAAGAAAAGCAGCAAGACCATAGTGATAAAGCGGCTAAAACTAGTGTAGATTGCTGTTCATAAAAAATTGACATCTCCTACCAATACTTTTAGGATGAATAACACCGCCACCCCCACAATCCAACCCCCAGTGCTACCCCTGAAATAACGGAGGTGTGCTATTAAACATGATCCCAAAGAGAAAATTAAAGTAAAGCTATAATAAAGAAAATTATTTTCTTTAAAACAATATTATGTATTTTTAAAAAGATTGCACATATTAAACCCCTTCACCTTCGGGGTGATTTTACGTTTCCATTTTATTTTTTCTTCACTCCCCTTCTTCTGAGCGCCGTAACTTTTCTTTATTTTGCCGTCAATCTTGCCATATAAGGGCTTATGTTTTGCGGGACGAGTTGTACTTTTGAATGAAACTATCAGTTTTACCATATAGTGTACTGGAAAACAGCAAAAAAATTCCAAGTGTGAAAAAATTGCAAAAAAACGAGAGACTGCCTGATTGTTTTGGGGATATTTTATTCACAGTATTCACTTTATGGTAAAACTGATGTGTGGGTGTGATGCCTCAGGTCGGTACACGTTCGTAGACACCAAACATGTATAGGTTTACTTTTATCTAAAGGTCCAGTCACACTAAGCAACTTACCAGCGATCCCAACAACGATAGGGATCGCTGGTAAGTTGCTAGGAGGTTGCTGGTGAGATGTCACACTGCGACGCTCCAGCGATCCCACCAGCAACCTGACCTGGCAGGGATCGCTGGAGCGTCGCTACACGAGTTGCTGGTGAGCTCACCAGCAACCCGTGACCAGCCCCCAGCGCCGCGTGGAAGATGCTGCGCTTGGTAACTAAGGTAAATATCGGGTAACCAACTCGATATTTACCTTGGTTACCAGCGCACGGAGCTACACGTGCAGGGAGCAGCGCACACTGAGCGCTGGCTCCCTGCTCTCCTAGTTACAGCACACATCGGGTTAATTACCCGATGTGTGCTGCAGCTAAATGTGCACAGAGCAGGGAGCAGCGCACACTGCTTAGCGCTGGCTCCCTGCTCTCTTAGCTACAGCACACATGGGGTTAATTAACCCGATGTGTCCTGCAGCTACATGTGCACAGAGCAGGAGCCGGCACTGACAGTGAGAGCGGCGGAGGCTGGTAACAAAGGTAAATATCGGGTAACCAAGGACAGGGCTTCTTGGTTACCCGATGTTTACTCTGGTTACCAGCCTCCGCAGAAGCCGGCTCCTGCTGCCTGCACATTTAGTTGTTGCTGTCTCGCTGTCACACACAGCGATCTGCGCTTCACAGCGGGACAGCAACAACTAAAACATGGCCCAGGACATTCAGCAACAACCAACGACCTCACAGCAGGGGCCAGGTTGTTGCTGGATGTCACACACAGCAACATCGCTAGCAACGTCACAAAAGTTGTTCGTTAGCAGCAATGTTGCTAGCGATGTTGCTTAGTGTGACGGGGCCTTTAGAGGTTAAAATAAAAAAAAAAAATAAAAAATTTGTCCAAAAAAGGCGCACTTTTTCCACCATTTTCCACGATCCGTAGCGTTCTCATTTTTCAGGATCTGGTGCTCAGTGATGGCTTATTTTTTGCATCTCAAGTTGAAGTTTTAACGGTATTATTTTTGCACAGATGCTACGTTTTGATCGCCTGTTATCGCATCTTGCAAAAAATATGCGGAGACCAAAGATAATTTTGGCTTCTGGAATTTTTTTGCTGCTACGCCGTTCATCGATCAGGTTAATAATAATAATTTTGTTCATTTATATAGCGCTATTAATTCCATAGCACTTTACATACATTGGCAGTAATTGGTTTTATATTTTGATAGATCGGGCGTTTCTGAGCGCGGCGATACCATATGTCTGTATATGTTTTAACAATTTTGAATGTGGGGGTGATTTGAACTATCAGGATCAGCAGTCTAATCGCGCTTCCATTTCTCCAGATCAAAGCTACACAGCTCAGATCTGCAGAAAAGCTGCTCTCCTATTACACAGGGCAGTCTGCCGGGTGTAAAAAGAAGTGACTCACATGACCCTGCGCTACCATGACAACCATAGGATCCACGTGATTACGTCACGTGACTTCAGATGGCACTGGGTAACTGAATGCTTACTGTGGTGCGCTGTTTCATCTCGCTGTCACATTTTGGCAGTGAGATGCAAGGGGTTAACAGGAGAGCGGATGCACTCCTGCTTGATAGCCGCACATGTCAACTATTCAAATCAGCCGACATGTAAAGGGATCGCTGCCATCTGCCCGTGGCGGGAATTAATCTCACACGATCCATGACGTACCAAGTACGTCATGTGTCGTGAAGAGGTTAAAGGTTAAGTTCTTACATTCACATCAAGGCCTTCTTCCACCAAACTGCAGAGCAGTGAGGGACGAGCACGGTGAGAGATTTCACCAAGATATTGCGGCTATAAAGAAAAGATATAACGGAAAACGGAATCCATCAATGCTTGCAGATTACTGCTGGACAATTGTAAGAGGTGATCCGATGCAGGAGCACAAGAGAGACCAGCAATAAAGAGCGGTCACTGAATAAGGACCGAATTTTGTACTGCAATTTCTGTACCTGTTCAGAATTTGCAATAGAGTATAGACACATTTTAGTTAATTTTAATTGTTGCCAAGTTTCCTCTAAATAAATATCAGAAAATTGGAATAACAGGTATTTTTGCAAATCTAAAGACGCAGAATAATATTTCAAAGTCCTGAAACTTTATGTTGATTACATGTACCCCAAAATAAGCCCTAGTTACAGTCAGGGCCAGCATTAAGGGGGAGGGGGGAGGGGGGGGGGGGGGGGAGTCAAGCGGCCCAATTAATCAGAATCCCCACTCTCTTAGGGGCCCTAGCAGATGTATTCCGAGATTCAGATTGATTAAGGGCCTGCCATGAATTCATAGTCATGTGGTCAAATGTCTCTTAGGGTACTTTCACACTTGCGTTGTTTTCCTTCCGTTACAATCCGCCCTTTTGGAAACAGCGGAATCCGTTAACGGATTCCGCTGTTTCCCATAGACTTGTATGGTTGACGGATTGTACCAAAAGGACCTGCGTTGCTTCCGCTGGGCGACGCTCCGTTGCTTCCACCCAGCGGGAGGAACGCAGCATGCAACGTTGTTTTGAGTAGCGGAATCCTCAGGATTTCACTGCGCATGCTCTTTTTTTTTTTTTTTTTTTTAAATCAAAACTTTATTTTGGCTCGCGGTGGCCAAACGTTCAGCTGAGCGACCGGCCGCCGGCATGCCCGGGCGCCGGCAAGTGACAGCGCTCAGCTGAGCGCCCGCCCGCTGGCATGCCCGGCCGCCGGCAAGTGACAGCGCTCAGCTGATCACCCGGCGGCCGGCTGAAGGGAGCGATCAGCTGATCACCCGGCGGCCGGCAAGTGACAGCGCTCAGCTGATCACCCGGCGGCCGGCTGAAGGGAGCGATCAGCTGATCACCCGGCGGCCGGCAAGTGACAGCGCTCAGCTGATCACCCGGCGGCCGGCTACAGGGAGCGATCAGCTGATCACCCGGCGGCCGGCAAGTGACAGCGCTCAGCTGATCACCCGGCGGCTGGCAAGTGACAGCGCTCAGATGATCACCTGGCGGCCGGCTGCAGGGAGCGATCAGCTGATCGTTCACAATAGTCTGCCGCCGGTAAAACTGTAAAAAAAAAATAAAATCAAAACGGATTCCGTTGTTTTGCAGCATTCGTTGCATCCGTTGTGCCACTATATGCAACACATCCGTTGCATCCGTCACACAACGCAATGCAACGGATACCGTTCAACGCAAGTGTGAAACTAGCCTTAATTGTATAAATCTAAAAGAACTGAAGAGTAACAGGCTGGTATACAGGAATGGCATTAGAGGGATGGGAGAGCAAACGGACATTTCACAGGGCCCCCATTCTCCTAGGTGCCCCAGGGTTTATATAATGATGAGAACACTGCAAAAGGACCTGTGCGACATCAAGTTATATGACCAACGGGCATTGCAGGAATCTAAAGCTGCAGAGGAGACAAGCTGGTGTGTGCAGTGTGTGGATGGATGGATGGATAGATGAATAAATAAAGGGATGGATAGATAAAGGAATGGATAAAGGGATGGATAGATAAAGGGATGGATAAAGGGATGGATAAAGGGATGGATAAAGGGATGGATAGATAGATAGAGATCGAGGGATGGATAGACAGATAAAGGCGTGAATAGATTAATAGATAGAGGGATGGAGAGATAGAGGGTTGGATAGGTCGATAGAGGGAGAGATCGAGAGATAGATAGATATATAGAATATATAAATATATAGATAATAGCTATACACGTGTTACACACAGGGTTTGCAGAGTTATGTTGATGTTCCAGAATGTGATATTTGAACAAAATGTTTATTTATTTTTTAAGAACAAATGTGGATTGATCATGGAAAAAAAAAAAAAAAAAAACATCCCCTGAAAATAAGCCCTAGCCAATTTTTTGGACAAAAATTAATATAAGACCCGGTCTTATTTTCGGGGAAACACCATAGCAGTACAAGGTAAACCCTTTGAGTTCACAGAAACAAGAGCCAAATAAAAATGTTCAATGTCAGATTTGAATTCAGGAGGTGAAAATCACCAAGAAATGGCTCATTTCATAACTGAATCTGACAACTTTTGAAAATCTGTAGAACAATGTCACCTAGGATTCACCAGTTACAGTAGGCAATGTCACATCTGACCCTTCTCCTCCTCCCTTCACAATGACATTTGCACACGCTCATTAGATACTTCAATACATAAGAACAGGTCTCAGTCTGTTCATTGCTGCTAACGTGTATATATAAATCTCCTGAAACACCAGGTAAAGTCTAAAATAGCCCCAGTGGCGAAAAGGAAAACTGCAAGATTTTAAAATAAATATTATAATAATAATAATAATAATAATAATAAATAATAATACTAATAAAAAGATTGTGATATAGGAGAAAAAAAAAAAAAAAAAAAAAGATTGCCAAAAATCTTTAAAATATATTTTTAGCACCAGCACCAAAATCACGATTTAAACAAATAGTTAATTTTCTGATGATAGCTTGACTTTTAGGTTTAGTACAACAGATGTATATCTCCTTTTTTTATCCTATGGTAACTTATTTTCCTTCTTATTTAGTATTCTTCCATACAATTAAGCAACGTCATAAAAAAAAGCCAACAATAAACCCCACTAATCACCAAACCGAACTATTATAAAAAATAACATCCATACAATAAAAGACGGAGTAATTTATTTTTTTTGTATGAAGTCAAGGGTGACATAAGGAGGAAATGAAGTGAATGTGCATTTGGAGGAGGGTAGGGAAGATCAAGATGCTGTTTGTTTAGCTAAACCTTTCTATTCTGTCTTTTCCATGGCAACCTAGCTATTACCGAAAGAGGACATTACTCAAACTGACGAACAAGGCTCCATCCAGTGACAATAAGATCAGTGCATGTATAGGAGAAGGCTTTCATCACGCCCAGAGCTTAAAATATCATTTTCATTTATTGATTTTATCAGCTCTATGAAAGGAGACAATGGCATTGTTCATAATATTATATCTATTAGTATAGAGGGAAAATTAAGTGTAAGCTCCGGAAAACGCAGCACTAAATCAGACACAGACATTCTTCGTAGGAGGAATCGGCACAGATTATAATATCACATTATATGTTATGTACTGTCATAACGCCTAACACAACGCAGATGCACCGGTGTGAGCCGCGCTTAACAGATCCTTATTCTTGGAAACAAGTCATGATTTTAAAGTGATTTTCCGAGTTATCTTAAGGTATGTGCAGATGATGTGTAATTTCTGCATCAAAAACGTGTCTGTAAGGCTAGGTTCACATTTCCGTCAATTTGTATCAGTCACAATCCGCGGCTCTGGTAAACAACGGAATCCGTTCGGCGGATTCTGTTGTTTCCCATAGACTTGTATGAGTGGCGGATTGCGACTGATGACCTTGCATTGCATCCGCTGCGCAGCGCATCAGTCGTTTTTGGGCTGACCGCCGGGCGGAAACAACGCAGAATGTAACTTATTTGGGTCGTCAAAATTAACACACCGCGCAGGAATCCGTCAAGCTTGTAATGTTTGTCTATGGTGCTGGATTCCGTCATGCTCTACTGAGCATGCCCAGCATGTTTGGGACAACCCAGTGGGTGTGCCAAACACAAACGGATCATGACGGATCCGGCAAAAAACGGACGCACAGCGGATGTAACGGACGCGACGGATCAGTTTTTTCACAGGATTCCTGTGAACGGAATCCTGTGAAATAATACATCCGTTGCGTCAGTTGACATTAAAAAAACGATGGATTCGTCGCTCACTCGCAATGACGGACCTGACGGATTTAAAACAACGGAAATGTGAACCTAGCCTAAGTGGGGAAAATAAAGCTGCATTAGAAATGTGTTTATTTTATGCATCTCCCCATTCATTAAAATGGGAGATAAACCGACAAATTCAAATTTGCAAGACAAAAAAAGAAAAAATTAATCCATGTTCATGAGATTTCAGAAATGGTATTTACTTTGCTGGGGCAGTAAAATGCTGCTTTTTTATGGCAAAATCGCAACGTGTGAACATAGCCATTAGGAGACAAGACAGCATTCACTTTGTCGCACCCCCATGCTCCACTGGCCTTAACTGTGCGTCAATGAGGACATTGTGGCTACTTGCATATGGCCACCGAAGCCAATCACTGGCATCATTAGTGATGATACGAAGCTTGGAACATGACTTTAAAGCAAGTGATTAGCGGCAGCGGAAGTCAGATAAATCATCCCTGCAGGAAAGCGGGGACCACAGAGGAGGCGGTGGATTCTCACAACTTCCCGATACATACCAACGCTCAAGTTTGGAATTACAGATCGTGAAATCTATAACGAAGGCTCAGCAAAAAACCCGGATTGCCCAGGTCGGTCCCTTCCGGTAGGACAGTCATTCATCATGTGGTGAGACGACATTGGAAGCCAAGTTCTTCTGTTTATTAGGATGTCACATCTATCCTCTCCCATATGCCACCGGATTAGATACGACTTCCCGAGTCCTCCAAGTGATAATTAAGATGCCCTAATTAAGTATGTATTAATTACACAATGCAAACAAGCCTGACCTGCTATTCATTTCATTGTGTAAAGCAGCCCATATGCTTCTGCACAGGCGTCTGGCTGTATTATCACATTATTAAGAGAGGGGCAAGATTAGGGACAATAGTGGGAAAATATTATGACACTTCAATACTTAACCCTTTCAGCATTCTGAAGACCAACAAATAACAGGTTTTTTAACAAAACTGGGTGGTTTATTCGAATACAATCTGCACAGAAACACATTCTCTTTAGTGTCAGATATAGGAAAAGGTCTTTCTCACCGACTCTAGGTATTAACACTATCTGGAAACATTAAAAAGTAATCTTAATGTTGGCTGAATACAGAAGAATTTACTTTTATCACAAGTGCTGGATAGCCCATTTCTAGTGCGTCTTCTATACTAAAAATAAACGGTTGATGAAGGATTAGGATAAATATATATTACACATGCATGTCAGTGGTTTATGACAAGCGTTTAAAGTGGAAATACACATTATTAATTAATTATTATTATTATTAAATATATCTATGCCTAAAATTCAGCAAAAAATATGCTAATATAACTGAATTATATAAAAATCAATGAAAACTAGCCTGGACGTCTATTTGAAGCCAAAAGGAAAAAAGATTTGATAATGGCATATTTTTCCACAAGAAGTGGGGAAAAAATATCGCCATTAGGCCGGTTTCAGACGTTTGTGTTTAAATCTGGTTCCAGTCACACGCATGGTTATGATCATTCGTGTGTCACACGTGTGACAGGTACTGGAGAAAACACGGGTCTGTGAAATAAGATTTTCCATATTTACCTGCTTTCTTCGGCTCTGCTGCCTCCCGCTCCTGACCCCCGCTCATTATATTCATCGATTATTCACCGCAATCAAAACCTGGAAGCCGGAGCATCGCTGGGGACAGCGCTGAGTACAGCACCGCCAAGGACAGCATCACAGGGACAGGTGAGTATTCTGCAAGCACAGTGACATCCAGGAGGTCATCTGAGTTCCAATGAACTCTGATGACATCCTGATGACCCCCACGACACCCGCGCTACAGCTTCACGGGTTCATCAGAGTTCATTGGGAACTGTGATGAGTCCCCGATGCTGTCCCCGCAATGTTCCGGCTTGCAGGTTCTCACCACACACACACACACACACACACACACACACACACACACACGCATGTATACACTGAACACACACACACTGCTGTATACTCACCCAGCGATGCGGTCCCCGGCACTGAAGTCCCCGCACTGCTCCGGCTTCCAGCTCCACAGGGCACTGAATATTCAGTGAGTATAATGAGCGGGGTCAGGAGCCAGAGACAGCAGAGCCGGAAACAGCATCACTGGAGAGAGGTAAATATAGAAAGTCTTTTTATGAAAAAGACCTGTGTTTTCTCCGGTACTTGTCACACTGATGTCACACGGATCACATCAGTGTGCGATCCGTGTGACACCTGTGCTACTGGCGAAAAACCGACATGCCTGCGTGTGTGCGTGCAGGGCCACGAGAAGTCACACGGTACATGTGAAAACACGGACATGTGACTACAGCAAATAATAACATGGGTAAGTGTGCTATCCGTGTTAAAAAAGGATGTCACACGTACCTGAAACATGGACGTCTGAAACCAGCCTTATTGTATCTGATCATCAAAAGCACTTTAAGCACGGTGTCACCAGCATACATGGTGCAGCCATACTGCATGCAAAATAGTGTAACATATACAGCCAGTTACACAACGATTTAGCACAGGGAACGCTGCAATCGCACTAAACTGGCAGCAGAACAATAACAGGAGGCACCGTAAATCAGAGACCCTGGATTAGGCTAGGTTCACATTTCTGTTTATGATCAGTCACAATCCGCCGCTCTGAAACAACGCGATCCGTTTGGCGGATTCCATTGTTTCTCATAGATTTGCATGAGCAGCAGATTGCAACTGATGCCCTTGCGATCAGTCGTGGAATGACAGACCGTCTGGCGGCAGGAACGTAACATGTAACGTTTTTTGAGCAGCAAAATCCTTATGTTTTAACTGTTCATGCTCAAATCTTGTGTTTAATCATTCAAATGAATGTCTCTCTCTCTCTCTCGGTGGCCACACGATCAGCTGATCACCCGGCAGCCGGCTTCTGTGAGCGATCAGCTGATCTCCCGGCCGCCGTCTTTTGAGAGCGATCAGCTGATCATTCTCTCTCTCGTTTTACAACGGAATCCGTTTTATCATGACAATGAATTCCAATTCTTGTCACCCGTTGTACAACGCATCAGTCACAAGCGTCAAGCAACACACGTGACTGATGCAAAGCAACGGAAATGTGAACCTAGCCTTAGGAGACTAATCAGTCAGACCGATGAGGAGAATTAAAAAAAATAATAATCTTGTGTTATTTGAGCATGTGCCTCATCTGTGAAAGATAAAAATGGATGGCGAAGAACTGCTGTTTATTCCCATTACTCATTGTATTTACAACTTTAGGAAAACACGAATAAGGCTATGTGCGCACAGTGCGTTTTTCGCGGCGTTTTTGCGCGTTTTTCGGGTGCGTTTTTGGCCTCAAAACTGCATGACTTTGCTTCCCCAGCAAAGTCTATGAGTTTTCAATTTTGCTGTCCGCACACAACTGTTTTTTTAAACTGCGTTTTTGAGCTTTAAAAAAAAAAAAAAAAAAATGGACATGTCAATTCTTTCCTGCGTTTTCCCCCCATGCAATGCATTGGAAAACCGCAGAAAAACGCAGAGATCAAAAACGCAGCAAAACGCAGCCAAAAACGCACCAAATCGCAGTAAAAACGCACGCGTTTTTGCAGCGTTTTTTTGACGCGGGTGCATTTTTGTGCGTTTTTAGCGGCCAAAAACGCACAAAAACGCAGCGTCTAAAAAAACGCAGTGTGTGAACTTAGCCTTAAGGAACCGGGTTATCTTCATCTGAACCCTTTATGTCCATTTATTTTACCTTTTGTCCCCCCCCCATCTATTTCCTTATAGATTACGAGCAGGGCACTCAGCCTTTAGATTGTAGAATTCGGCTTTGTTCAGATACTAGTTTTTTTAGTTATTTTTCAAGGTCAAGTATTGCACTGTACAGTAGCAGCAAAATTACGAATTTTAAAATCTCACACATGCTGCTTAATTTTTCTTTGAAAATTTGAGCCATGAAAGTGTTTATTTGGCTTTTTTTTTCAAATTTGCTGCATGACAATTCTTTGAGCATTTGAAGCATTTTTTCACCTTTCAATTAAATGGGCAAATAATGCAAGTGAAAACGCATCAAACATGCATGCAAAAACGCGTATTTAATGCAGCACTCGGGTATTTGCAGGTTTTTGTGCACTAAATAATTAATAGTGTGACCGACTTGAACGTTGTCCGCGCACCGTCCCATGAAGGTGGTCTCCTTCAGGATCGGGTGAGCTGGCTCTACCTTTTTTGTATTTATCATAATGAAAGTCAATGAGGGAAGTCGAGCATTTTTCCAAAAGATTTCTCAATTCCCCCATTGACTTCCATTATACTCGGGTGCTTGAGTAGCGCCCATCTGAGCATCAACTGCTCTTACCGAGTACTGAGCACCTAAGCATGGTAGTGTTCGCTCATCACTAGTCATTTCCTTTTCTGTGGAGAGAGGATAACTTGATACTGGAGGTCCGATTGCAGTGACTACCAGCAATCCTAAAGGCCATGTCACACTAAGCAACATCGCTAGCAACATCGCTGCTGAGGCATGACTTTTGTGACGTAGCAGCGATGTTGCTAGCGATGTCGCTGTGTGTGACATCCAGCAACAACCCGGCCCCTGCTGTGAGGTCGCTGGTTGTTGCTGAATGTCCTGGACCATTTTTTAGTTGTTGCTCCCCCGCTGTGAAGCAGACATCGCTGTGTGTGACAGCGAGAGAGCAACAACTGAATGCACAGTGAGCAGGAGCCGGCTTCTGCGGATGCTGGTAACCACGGTAAACATCAGGTAACCAAAAAGCCCTTACCTTGGTTACCCGATATTTACCTTAGTTACCAGCGTCCGCCGCTCTCACACTGCCAGTGCCGGCTCCCTGCTATCTGCACACGTAGCTGGAGTACACATCGGGCAATTAACCCGATGTGTACTGTGGCTAGGAGTGCAGGGAACAGGGAGCGGGCACTGGCAGTGTGAGAGCACGGACGCTGGTAACGAAGGTAAATATCGGGTAACCAAGGTAAGGGCTTCTTTGTTACCCGATTTTTACCGTGGTTACCAGCGTCCGCAGAAGCCGGCTCCCTGCTCACTGCACACGTAGCAGAGTACACATCGGGTAATTATCCAGATGTGTACTGTGGCTAGGTGTGCAGGGAGCCAGCGCTAAGCGGTGTGCGCTGGTAACCAAGGTAAATATTGGGTTGGTTACGCGATATTTACCTTAGTTACCAAGCGCAGCATCGCTTCCACACGTCGCTGCTGGCTGGGGGCTGATCACTAGTTGCTGGTGAGATCCATCTGTGTGACAGCTCACCAGCAACCCGTGTAGCAACGCTCCAGCGATCCCTGCCAGGTCAGGTTGCTGGTGGGATCGCTGGAGCGTCGCTTGGTGTGACGGTACCTTAAGAGAAGAGCTTTGGATCCTTGAGACTAGGGTTGCAGAGTCTCAGCCTGGATGGAGCGGAGGTTCACATGCTCAGCCACAGCTTTATTCATTACTTATGGGGCAGCTGGGTATAGATGAGTGCTCAGCTCGGTTTTTGACAATCGTGTAGGCTGAACATGCCCACCTCCACCCAATTAAAGCCAGTTCTCGCGGTCACTGTGGGTCCCACGTCCCAGTGATTTAACTCGCAGTCCCTTTGGAGGGAGGGGTGATTAACTCTTTACACACAGTTGATAAAAGTAAAATAATAACAAAAAAAAATAGAAGCCAAGGCCAGGCACGTCTGAGGAGCCAGGTGGCCAACGCATTTAGAAGTTTGTTGCTGGTGCCAATTTTTTCCCCCTCTATTGATGTAAAAGAAGAAAAAGGAAAAGGAACAGTGTCTCCTGGAGTGTACGGTGATTCCTCACCCCTGGGTAGAATCTATTACACCCACATCTCGCGCCTGGCAAGTGTTGATCAAGCAGCCTTTGAAGAACCATAGGCAATATGTACATATATTAAAACGAACAATAATAATCAATAAAACATAGCATAAGCGGACAGCAAAACAGCACGAGGTCCAAACCCAACATGAAAATATTATTTATCCTTTGTAGACTGCTGATTTCAATAGAACCGTGGTAGGTAAGAGCGACAAGACCCTTCTAGCAGAGGTTCTCACCCCTCCCCCACAGACGCTCAGCTGTCATTCTGCCACTACAGACTCAAGCTGGTAATTACACTACTGAACTCTCGTCTCCATTAAGGTGGCAAACAGACCATGGCTAATTAATAAAATCAACAAAAACACTTGTTACAGGATGCATTATTATTTAGCTATTTGGCTCCTTGGCAGGGGCGGCCTCCCGACAGGAGAAGAACTCATTAATGTCTATCTTTTAGCATTAGCCACCTACAAAATAAAGCAACGGCTACATCGATACAAGTAAATCTCAAATTTTGGTCTTCTAAGCATTCATCTATTACTCCTTCCATAGCATTTATCACAATGGTGGCAATAAATCCATACACAGCAATGTACGCAGATGAGTGAATATGATCCTCATGGATAAAACAGACCGAGGCCTCACCACCTGCATGCTTCACGGGGCGTCCTACTGTGATGACACATGTCCTCCGGATTTGCAGTTTTCTGGTCACATGTCAGTTACTGGAACCCTGTACTGGGACAGATGCCGGGCCGGGTATGTGCTGCTTGGCAGGAAGGCCGTATACATTACACAGCCGTGACCTCCTCTGACATCTACAGTTCAAATAACACACGATTCAGAAATAGGAAGCCTATCCCAGGAAAGGCAGCCCCCAGGTCACACACCCATCTGTCCCGCTTACATTACTGGAAGGGGACGCCATCCTGACAAAGGGTGCAATATACCATCAGAAGGGAACAGATTGCCTACCCCGCAGAATCCAGCTAATGACACGATGATACCGAAAAATCACTGGGAGGAAGGTCCATTTACAAGACACGTTGTAATACATACGTTACGATATCTTCATTGTGGGTGCATCTTACATATAATCAAAACAGGTCTATTAGAATTGGGACCTATCTGTACCCATTCTTATTATTAGCCACTGTTTTCAAGTAGCATAAAACGCTGCGATTTTTGAGGATGACAATTCATGAAAACTCATCCACTGGAGCCTGAAAACATGTGTTAAAGGGAATCTATCACCAGTTTTTTGCCACCTAATCTGAGAGCTGCATAACATAGGGGCAGAGATCCTGATTCCAGCAATGTATCACTTACTGGGCTGCTAAAGGCCACGTCTCACTAAGCGACATTGCTAGCGACATCACTGCTGAGTCACGTTTTTTTTGTGACACAACAGCGATGTTGCTAGCGATGTCGCTGTGTATGACATCCAGCAACGACCTGGCCCCTGCTGTGAGGTCGCCGGTCGTTGTTAAATGTCCTGGACCATTTTTTGGTCTTTGCTGTCCCGCTGTGAAGCACACATCGCTGTGTTTGACAGCGAGAGAGCAATGATCTGAATGTGCAGTGAGCAGGGAGCCAACTTCTGCGGACGCTGGTAACCAAGGTACACATTGGGTAACCAAGCAAAGGCTTTGCTTGGTTACCCAATATTTACCTTGGTTACCAGCGTCTGCAGCTTCTAGAAGCCGGCTCCCTGCTCCCTGCACACATAGCCAAGGTACACATCAGGTAACTATAAGCAAAGCGCTTTGCTTAGTAACCCGATGTGTACTATGGTTCCAAGCACAGCGTCATTACACGGGTCGCTGATCTCTGATCGCTATGGAGATCTGCCTGATTGACAGCTCACCAGCGACCATGTAGCGACGCTCCAGCGATCCCTGCCAGGTCAGATCGCTGGTGAGATCGCTGGAGCGTCGCTAAGTGTGACAGTACCTTTAGTGTAGTTTTGATAAAATCACTGTTTAATCAGCAGTAGATTATCATTACAGGACTACTTGGCAGACTTCATGAGCTCAGTATAACTGCTGCCATTTTGATACAATCAATGTTTTCTGAGCTGCAGATCTAGCAAACAGCTCAGTAAGTGACATCACTGGAATCAGGGTCTCGGTCTCTACATTATGCTGCTGTCAGATGAGGGAGCAAAATCCTGGTGACAGATTCCCTTTAATAAGAGGGACAGTAAATATCCTATTAAAAGCAAGGGGTTTTTTTTGTTAGTTACCAATTTATTTTTTTTTGGGGGGGGGGTGCAATGATTTGTTGTTTTTCTTGCTTATCTCGATCTTTATAAATTTTTAGATTTCGATTTTTCAGGTCCTTTCAAGAAGAGTTTTCAGCAAGAGTCCATATTATCAGCAGAGGCAGGATTACAATAGGTGATGCCACACCTGACCCTGCTGCTCTACCTCCCTTCACAATGACCTCTGAACATGATCGGCATACACTTCAATGCAGTGGTGGTAGCAGTAGGCAGTAGTTGTAGCTGTAGACACCGCACATAAGAGGCAGTGGTGGTAGCTGTAGACACCGCACATAAGAGGCAGTAGTTGTAGCAGTAGACACCGTACATAAGAGGCAGTAGTGGTAGCAGGAGACACCGTACATAAGAGGCAGTAGTGGTAGCAGGAGACACCGTACATAACAGGCAGTGGTGGTAGCTGTAGACACCGCACATAAGAGGCAGTAGTGGTAGCTGTAGATACCGCACATAAGAGGCAGTAGTGGTAGCTGTAATCACCGCACATAAGAGGCAGTGGTGGTAGCAGTAGACACCGCACATAAGAGGCAGTGGTGGTAGCTGTAGACACCGCACATAAGAGGCAGTGGTGGTAGCTGTAGACACCTCACATAAGAAGCAGTGGTGGTAGCAGTAGACACCGCACATAAGAGGCAGTAGTGGTAGCAGTAGACACCGCACATAAGAGGCAGTGGTGGTAGCTGTAGACACCGCACATAAGAGGCAGTGGTGGTAGCTGTAGACACCGCACATAAGAGGCAGTGGTGGTAGCAGTAGACACCGCACATAAGAGGCAGTGGTGGTAGCTGTAGACACCGCACATAAGAGGCAGTGGTGGTAGCTGTAGACACCTCACATAAGAGGCAGTGGTGGTAGCAGTAGACACCGCACATAAGAGGCAGTAGTGGTAGCTGTAGACACCTCACATAAGAGGCAGTAGTGGTAGCTGTAGTCACCTCACATAAGAGGCAGTGGTGGTAGCTGTAGACACCTCATATAAGAGGCAGTGGTGGTAGCTGTAGTCACCTCACATAAGAGGCAGTGGTGGTAGCTGTAGTCACCTCACATAAGAGGCAGTGGTGGTAGCTGTAGACACCGCACATAAGAGGCAGTGGTGGTAGCTGTAGACACCTCATATAAGAGGCAGTGGTGGTAGCAGTAGGCTGTAAGATAAAATGGCTTTGCTTCTGGGAATACATATGGTGGGCATGGGGTTGCATATAGTAAGCACACACGAGAAAAACTCCCATTTTAGGGTGGTCATCAGATCACATTTTACAAAATATGTGATAATTAACTGGTTTGATTTTTAAAGCATTTCCAATGGAAAAGCATATTGTGCTCCACCACAATGCACAATCAGATCAATTTCTAGATATTACAGCAGATTGGACAGTGCTACACCTTAAGGCTATGTGCCCACGCTGCAGAAAATGCGCGGAATTTGCCGCGGATTTTCCAGAAAAATGCAGCACAGCTACTCCCCAGCCATTTCTATGGCATTTGGGAAATGCTGTGCCCACGCACGTGCGGAAAAATCTGCAGCATGTCAATTATTGTTGCGGATTTTGCCTATTCAAATGAATAAAATAAAATTGAAAAAAAAAAAAAAAAACCCTGCAAAATCCGCACCTATGAAAAGGTGCGGATTCCGGGGGAAAGCTGCGGATTTTGATGCAGAAAAATCCGCAGATACAGAGTCCCGTGGGCACATAGCCTTACACCTACCAACAGGGATTAGGTAATTAACTGAAGACATAACCCCGGATTAACAAATTACTAAATTAGTGATTTTAAATAGTACGATTCTCAAAGATGCTCTTTAGGCTATGTGCGCACTTACCGGATTTTGCCGCGGATTTTCCGCGGATTTGCTGCATGTTTCGCTGCAGAAAATGTTCATAACATCTCTGCAGTGAATCACCAGCAAATCCTATGGAGAAAAAAAATCCTGTGTGCACTGGGCGGAATTTGACAGCAGCATGTTTTGCTGCGGGAATCCCGCAGCAAAAACAAGTGCATGTCACTTCTTTTCCGCACATCGCTGCGGGATTTCACTCCATTGACTCAATGTTAATCATGAAATCCCGCAGGGAATAACGCAGGCAGCAAATTCTGTGCGGTTCACTGCGTTTTCCTGCGTTATTCCCTGCGGTATTTCGCGGTTTACCTCCGGTAATGTGCATCGCTTGTCTGCGGTTTTGCAGGGAAGTGATGTCACTACAGGAAGAGGAAGCCGTGCAGAGAGTAAACACACACACATCACAGACATAGAACACATAGACACAGACACATAGAACACACATAGAAAGAAAACGGAAATATAGAAAAAAAAGAACGTGGGCTCCGCTGCATATTCACCTTCCAGCCGAGGTAAGCACACAGCGGCGGCCCGGTATTCTCAGGCTGGGGAGGGAGAGGGGCAGGGTTAATGTCCCCCGCCTCACTCCCCCTCCGGCAGCCGAGAATATCAGCCACAGCTGCCCCGGCACTGTCGCATCCATTATGCGGCAGCACCGGGAGTGTCCTCGGCTCTTCTTGCCACCGTGTAGCAGTGGTGGCAAGGTAATACAAGGGGTTAATGGTGATGGTGGATCACCGCCATTAACCCCAGGCTTGATCATGGCAGCGTCTATGTGACAGCTGACATGATCAACCCGTAAGTAAAGTGAAAAAAACACAGACACCGAAAAATCCTTTATTTTAAATAAAACCAACAAGCCTCGTTCCCCATTTTATTAACCCCCCCCCCAAACAAAGCTCCGGCGTAATCCACAGCTCCGGCTCCGACGTCCTGCGCTGCTTCCATCCAGCCGCGATGTGTCACAGACACAGGCTGAATGCAGCAGACAGCAGAGGTAATTACCGGTCATTTCCCACGGCCGGTAATGTGAACTCACTGCCGACCGTGGGAAATGCAGCGATCTGTCCTCTATCTATCCCTCTATCTGACTGTCTATCTATCTATTCTTCTGTCTATCTACTATCAGAATTAAATGTATTTTTTTTTTTTTCCTTCAATGTGCTTTATTGCATTGAATGCAATAAAGCACATCCCAACCCGCACGCGGCAAAACCGCAGCAATACCGCGAACAATACCGCGGTAAAACCGCAGCAAACCGGTTTCCCGCGGTTTTTTACCGCGGGTGCGGTAATCTTTGAGAGCATGCGGAATTTACGCAAGGAAATTTCATTTCCCAGTGCGCACAGAGCCTTAAAGTAAACATCACGCACGTAAAAGGATTATTTGTATTAACAGTCTTCAATATGTTCACATTTTTGCAGCGTGTTTAGCATATGGAGGGTCTATGCCGGGTACAAACCGACCGGCCACGACTTGTTATTTTTTGCTTGCTCCACTTCAGCTTTCCTCTGCTACATCTTTGTACAGAGATGATTACGCGGTGGGGGACCTCATAGAACCCTTGCAGGGCTGGACGCAGAATCCCTCTCTTTGCTATGAGCAGTGGGGATTGATTTGCATAAGAGGGCATGATATCAACTGTTTGTCCTGTAATTAGACTCTAACGGCGAGAGACGCAGCCAGCAGACAGGACAAGTCCTGGGAGACTGCAATGTCCTAGAGAGGCTGACAAATGTATGAGCGGCCGCGGAGCCTTCAGAAGCTGCACATGAGTTCTTTTAATTAGTAAGCGGCGTCCTTCACAGCTCAGGCGCACCATTAGGGAGGATGGCATCGATACAAGCCTGCCATCTTCTCACCTGCTGCAAAACATCACAACCTGTTAAACTCTCAGCTTTATCGCCTCTTCGTGAAGTTGCTATGGCATTTCAGAAGGTCCACAAAACAAAATTATCTACACTCAAGAGCATGTAAAGGTCACAAGCGCCATGTCCGCAGAAGGCATAAGACTGCAACGACTATTCCAACACTTAGGCTATGTCTGCACGTTGCGTCGGAGTACCTGCAGTTTATTCTGCACGTTTTCCTTCCCTTGGTTTTTGATCAAATGGCTTTTGACCATTTTTAGCGCTAAAAACGCATGCGTTTTTACCGCGTTTTTAGCGCTTTTTACCTGCGTTTTCACCTGCGTTTCTGCAGATGCGTTTTTGAGATCAAGACACTGAGAAATAAAGCTGAATTAGTCAAAAAGAATGAAAAAAGAGAAAAAAAGTATAAAATTAACTTTTAATAAAACTATATGGGAAATTATCATTTTTAATGATAAAATAGTGGTTATGCACATTTTAACAGAAAAATAGGTGAAGTTTCTAATTTTTTAACATTTAAATTTTCGGTTATTGTGTGTGTGTAAAGGAACATTAGAACCCATTAAATTTTGTCCAGAAAAGCATGCGTTTTTGGAGCCAAAAACGAAGTGGAAAAGCAGGTAAAAAGCATGAAAAACGCAGGAATTGTGATTTTGGTTGCGTTTTGCCATTTCTCATTGACTCCAATATTAAGGAAACCCTGCAGAAATGGCAAAAACAACTGACATGCTGCTTCTTTTTCAGCATGGTTTTTGACCACAAATATGCAAATTAAACGCTGCAGAAAAAAAGCAAAGTGCAGACAGGATTTCTGCTTTTCCCATAGACTTTGCTGGCAATCAAAAACGCATGCGTTTTTGCGCAAAAACGCTGCTGCTAAAAACGCTACAGAAACGCGGAAAAAAATGCAACGTGCGAACATAGCCTTAGGGTATGACCGCACTTTGCGTTTCCACCTGAATGTCAGCTGCTTTTTATGTCCGTTTTGACCTGCAGCGTTTTCATGCCCAAAGGCACGTGTTTTGATTTTCCAGCAAGGTCTATGGAAAATGTGGTTTTTCAGTCAGCACTTAGCGTTTCTAAGCGCTGCGTTTAATTTGCATATTTTGTGGCAAAAATCATGCGTTCAAAGAAGCAGCATGTCAATTGTTTTTGCCATTTTAGGTACGTTTTGGTAACATTGAAGTCAATGTAAAACGTATCCAATTGTGCAAAATGAAAATATCAACGTTTTATATGCTTTTCACTTGCGTGTCCTTTGCGTTTCAAACAATGAAAACGCAACCCAATTGCGGTAGGAAGTGACCTCAGTGAATATAAGACTAACGTCACATCCTTTAAAATATAAATTGTCCCTTTGTGTGATCTGAAAACATTCTTGTCCATTGAAATTTGGGGGTAGTGTTTGTGAATGCATAATCTCAAACTATGGCGTGGTATAAAAGGCTGAAATTAGATGTTATGAAAATGATTAGTCTGGTATTTTTTTTTTTCCCCAAATACTTCACGAATTGAACAAACAACTTTATTTCTTTAAAATCGGTGCGCACAAACGCAGCCTTTTAATTACGATCAAAACGCACATAGAAATATAACAAAAAGCACATAACACGCATCACAAAAGCGATGGAATAGCAATGCAAACGGATGCGCTTTAGCTGCTTCTATGGGCAAAAAGCCAAAAATACAAAAATCAACTTGGGCATCAATTAGCGTTTTTACATGCGTTTAGAACAACGCAAAGTGCGGTCATACCCTTAGGCTATGTGCGCACTTTGCTTTTTACCTGCTTTTTTGCTGCTTTTTCAACTGCAGCGTTTAATGCCAAAATGGTTGTGTTCTGCTTTTCAAGCAAAGTCTATGGGAATTTGGGTTTCTTGTCCGCACTATGCAGTTCAAACTGCAGCCTTTTTGTGGCAGAAATTTGGGCAAAAACTCAGCTTTGCAGTTCAAAACGCAAATGGCAAAAAAAACAATTGACATGTTGCTTCTTTGAAAAGCAGCGTTTTTGCCCAAATTTCTGCCACAAAAAGGCAGCAGTTTGAACTGCATAGTGTGGACAAGAAACCCAAATTCCCATAGACTTTGCTTGAAAAGCAGAACACATCCATTTTGGCATTAAACGCTGCAGTTGAAAAAGCAGCAAAAAAGCAGGTAAAAAGCAAAGTGCGGACATAGCCTCAAACTTTAGAATCCATTTGTGAAAACGCAGCTATTATTCCACAGCTTCTTTTTGCAACAAACTGACCCTACACGCTGCTTCTTTTGCCTCGTTTTTTGGGTGTAGTTTTGGTTTCAAAACAGCATGCATTTCCTTCCAGAGCAAAGTCTATGAGCTTTCATTTTTGCTGTCCGCACATTGCCGTTTTTTTTGTCTGCGTCTTTGTGGTGACTACAAAGATGCAGCATGTCAATTCTTGTTGTGTTTTTCACCGCGGTTTTCATCCATTGAATGCATTGGACAAAAATGCAGCAAAAAAATGCATTAAAAAAAACGCACAAAAACGCATGCGTTTTTTGATGCATTTTTTCCTGTGGGTGCGTTTGTGTGCTTTCTTTGGGGGCCAAAAACACTGCATCTTTGTTGTCAAAAAAAGATGCAGCGTGCGGACATAGCCTAAGGCTATATGCGCAGTTTGTTCTGCACACAAACTGCAACCAAAACTGCACCTTGTCACAGACAGCCTGTAAATGTAAAAAAAACAAAACAAAACAAAACAAAAAAAATGCTTGTAAGGATGATGCATTTTTGCCGTGATAGTGTTAATGCGTTTTTTTAAAGGAGAAACACAATATGATAGGAGAATAGATAGCTAGATAGATAAACATATAGAATAGATAGTTACCAGAATAGCTCAATATAGGGCTAGCTAGCTTGGCCAGCTGGGTTTTTGGGTTTTTTTTTGGAAAAATTAAAAATTAAAAAAACAAACAAAAAAAAAAAACAAAAACACAACAACAACAAGACTTGGGGTCACCCCATGTTTTTCATATCCAGCACAGGAACAGCAGCAGCTGCAGGATGCAGCCCTCAGCTGTCTGCTGTACTTTGGCTGTTATGAAAAATAGAGGGGATCCCCCATTTTTCTAAAACCAGCCAAGGTACAGCAGACAACTGGGGGCTGATATTAGGGTGGGAAGGGCCATCGTTTTTTGGCCCTTTCCATCCTAACAATAGCAGCTCCAGAAGTGGCCCATCCATAAGTTCTTCCCAATTGCCCTTGTGCGGTGGCAATCGAGGTAGTAAGGAGTTAATAGCAGCCCATAGCTGCCACCAAGTCCAATAATTAGTGATGGCAGTCGTCTATGAGACCCCACCCCCATCACTAATCTATAAGTGAAAATAAATAAACACAAACACTAAAAATCCTTTATTTAGAATAAAATACACAAAGCCCCCTCTTTCACCCCTTTATTAACCACCAAACACACCTGCTGGTCTGACGTAATCCACACGAGGTCCCACGGCGATTCAGCTCTGGTACATCCCTGTCCTGTCACAGCGAGCGCCATAGAACATGACTGCCCGCAGTGAGTGCAGACAAAGCCGCGCGATCAGAATAAACTCAGGAAAACCCATGACATCACATTTGCGGGACCTGCAGTACGGCATGTATCGCAGCAGTGATGTCACGGGTTCACCACTGTGAGGTTCAGGCCATGACTGAAGTGAGCTGTGCGATCAGCGGTGACGTCACTCAGGTGAATTGCGCTGCTCACTTCAGTCACTTGGGTGATTTGCTGTCACAGTTGGAGGATTCCAGCTGTGGCCGCAGCTAACCTAAGTGACGTCACTACTAATAGCGCAACTCACTTCAGTTGCTGCATGGAGCTCACAGTGGGAAGTCTTGTTCTATGATGCTCGCTGTGAGCGTCAGATGTAGCAGTGCTGAAAGCATCGTGAGATCTCGTGTGGATTATGTCGGACCTGGAAGGGTGTTTGGGGTGTTAATAAACTGGTGAAAGAGGGTGCTTTTTTGTCTTTTATTTCAAATAAAGGTTTTTTTGGATGTTTGTGTTTATTTACTTTCACTTACAGATTAGTAATGGGGGCTGTCTCAGACACCTGCTATGACTAATCTAGGACTTAGTGACAGCTATGGGCTGCCAGTAACTCCTTATTACTCGATTGCCACTGCACCATGGTAAATCGGGAAGAGCCGGGTAAGCTCCTGGAACTGTCACATCTAATGGATGCAGCAAGTCTAGCTGAAGGGCTCCCAATAATGTGGATCTCCCCAGCCTGAAAATACCAGCCCTCAGCTGTGAGTCTTTATCTTGGCTGGGTATCAAAATTGGTGGTGGGGGTGGTGAGGGGGCCGCACAACAGTTTTGATATAGACCTGCCCACCGGCGGCTGTGATTGGTTGCAGTCAAGACAGCTGTCACTCAGCGTGCTGGTGCATCTGACTGCAACCAATCATAGACGCAGTTAGTGGGGAAAGCACAAAGAGCTGCCGTGGGGGCAGTGTGACAGCCGCCCCGGTGATCGGTGAGTATGTAGCGGTTAGAAAGACACACACACACACACACACACACACACACAGACAGACAAAGACACAGATACCCCAAAATCACTCCAGCATTGATTTTGTCATTCCGGAACTAAGTTCGTGAACTGTGTTTTTGTTGACAAATCGCGGGTAAAACATATGTAAAATGCAAACAATAGTAACCATGCGTTTTGCCATCGTTTTTTCAACCCCTCATTGATTTCAATGTGTGACAAAAGTTGACAAAAACGCAATTAGAAGAATGAACATGCTGCTTCTTTTTTTGTCACAAAATTTTGTCAAAATTTTTTTTGACAAATAAACTGCAACGTGCGCACAGCAAGTGTGACTTCTCATAGACTTTGCTGGGAAGTCAAATGACAGAACTTGATGACTAAAAAAAAAAAAAAAGCACCAAACAACGCAGCGTGCGCATATAGCCTAAGCCTATGTTCACACATTGTGTTTTTGCAGCATTTTTTTCTGCAGCAAAACTTGCTCTCTTGGCAATAAAAAAAAAAACGGCTTTCAAAAAGCAGGTTTTGCTGCATTTTTTGCCTACAGCGCAAGTTTAAATAAAGTTAGTTTCATTCACCACAAAAGCATCAAAAATACTCATTGCTTTCGATGGCGAAATAAACCTACAAAAATACTGAAAGAACGGACATGACGCTTCTTTAAAAAACGCAGCAGTTTTACATTTCAATCAGGAAAGACAATCAAGTGTGTGTGTGCGTGTATGTAAGATTTCTGGAATCTCATGTGTTTTACTGATACTGTAAAAAAGCAGCTTTTAATTTGCGTTAATTTGCAGAAAACTCATGGGAAAAAAAAAAACCTGTAAAGAAAAAAAAATGCCTAGGAAGAAACGCAACTTGTGAATCTAGACGAATGCCAAATGCACACTGAGTAAATGTTGCGTTTTTTACATCAGTATTTGTAAGCCAAAAGCAGGAGTGGGTAACAATAAATGCAGAAGTGGTGCCCATATTTCTATTAGGCCAGGGTTAGACAGCCGTATAACACGGGCAATAATTTACTTCAAAATGCCCGGACTGGCAGCAGCTCTCCTAATCCGAGCGAGAACTGCATAGAAATACATGAAGCGGTCCCTCGTGGGTTAGAAGAGCTGCGGCCAGTGCGAGCATTGTAATGCAATCCTCGTCCGAGTTATATGGCTGTGTGAACCCGGCCTTTTACTTTTCCTCTGATTATAAGCCAAAACCAGAAGTGGCACAAATACTGAGGTAAAATACTGACCAAATTCGCAACATGTGATTGAGGTTAGGGTATGTGCTCACGATCAGGACCCGCTGCGTCTTGGACACTGCAGGTCCTGACCCGCAGGGCAATGAGCCTTCTCCGCAGGAGAACGTAGCTGCCAGTCCCCACGATCAGGATTCGGGGCACTGTGGTCTCTGGCTTGTGTTCTCCCTGTGGAGGACACTTACGAATCCGCATCAAACAATTGACATGCTGCAGCTCGGAAAGCTGCACTGCAGGTCAGTGTTTACTATAAAAACAAGCACAATGGGCACGGGATTTCTTGAAATCCCATACACTGTGCTTGTACTGTACAACGCTGCGTATTGGACGCAGCTTAAGCATGCTGCATCCAAAACACTGAAAACTGATCATGGGCACGTACCCTTAAAGGAAAAAAAAATGCATCTGCACTATCAGGGTTTAGTCCTCCGCAGAAGTAAGACCAAGGAAGTGTTCACATCAGCACTAACAATGCTCTGCCTGACACCATTGGTGCCCACTAAGTCCTATCAGACAGGGCAGTTCACTGCTTCTTGCTAATCTCTGAATAGGATATGTTCACAGCAGTATGGGGAACAGCCACACCGGTCCTGGGGGGGTGGGGGGGAACAGCCACACTGGTCCTTGGGGGGGGGGGGGGGAACAGCCACACCGGTCCTTGGGGGTGGGGTGGGGACAGCCACACCAGTCCTTGGGGGAACAGCCACACCAGTCCTTGGGGGAACAGCCACACCAGTCCTTGGGGGAACAGCCACACCAGTCCTTGGGGGGAACAGCCACACCAGTCCTTGGGGGAACAGCCACACCAGTCCTTGGGGGAACAGCCACACCAGTCCTTGGGCACCTTCACACTGTTCACAAATTTTTAATAAAAATTGCTCCATGAAACACTCGCACTACTACTCCGATAAAGTCCTGTGGCGATCGCTACATTCCATCAATTAATAGATAACTATAAATGATTCCAAAGAAAAATGATACAAGCATAGAAATGATCAGTCCATATAAGCTCTGAGCAGATGAAGACTCAGATATTAAATTATGAAAAGAAAACTTTTGTGCCTCACTATTTTCATGTAGGTGACGCAACCGCCGTGATGATCAATGACCTACTTCTAACCAAGCCCTCTGCCTGCAAAGCTAACACACGGCACAACTATAGGTAGAAAGGAACGTATTCCTCCAGGCAGTCCTAGATCCAGTCATTTGTCTAAAAGAGAACAATAAAAAGGACAGAAACCCTAAAGGAATTTCCCAAACAAACAGCAGCGAATTCGTTACCTACATGCGCCTCGCTGGCAATAACATACTAGAAAGTCCAAAAAGATAAAAAATAAAAACCACTACATATGCCCCAAACATGTCACACATCCGACAAGATTCTATGCTATATAAACCCCGCTGCTGGCCGGCACACATTAATTCCTATGCATTCGCAACGTAAGCAGCGTTCTAATGTCTGCATTACTATGGTTACACTAGACACATCACATGCAGGCTATTTATGAACGTCTGCCTATTTTATGGTGGGATGTGGTTTCCTTACATCACTAAACAAATAACCTTCAGCTGGAGAAGGGGAGGTAAAGACATTTAGTGAGACAACTGGTAGAAGGAAAAAGGACTGGCGAAGAGAGATGGAGAGAGAAAGAGGGGGAAGGGAAGAGCAGCAGTGATGAATAATTCACAGCAGGAATCTGCTCCATGTCTGCGTCCATGCTTGTGGAAGTGATATTTATGAAGTCCCCATGGATGCTTCTGGAGAAGTTAAAGATGGGAGTGTGGAAGGGCCGGGCAGTGAAGAGAAGCAGAAGAAGTGGAACAAGACCGATGTGCAATGCGCATCCACAGGGCAAACAGCAGCAAGGCTCGGCGGAGTGGGTGCAACTCTCCAAGGAAAGCAAAATGATAATTACCATGCAAACCGGAGCACAATTACATGATTCTATAATTATAAGTGTCCTCCCACAGTATGTGCGTAATCACTGCTTCAATCAATAGCATTAATTTACCGTATGCTCCTCCTCGGCCTATGCTTGCAGCAATAAACAGTGAAGACAATGGATATGTACACATAGGCACAGGAAAAAGATGGTTTTGTATAAACTACAAGGCACCCAAGAATTGTGCGCGTATGTAATATATATATATACACACATATATTATATACATACACATGTGTGTGTGTGTGTGTTATATTTTATATATATATATATATATATATATATATATATATATATATATATATATATATATATATATATATATATATATATATATATATATATATATATATATATATATATATATATATATAATGTTGAACCCATTCTACGCCCGGGTGTCGAGCATTTCTATTTTTTATTGATGCATTTGCTGAAAACAAAATATGTGTTTATTGTGCAAAAACTACATCCGGAACCGGCGAACTACTGGAACCATGAGGCTGGCGAGGGAACGGAAGGTAAGGTGAGCATAATATGTATGTTTGTGCGTGTATGGAATGGCACAATAGGGGACCAGGATGGGACATTTAACAAGTTGTGGAACGAATGGCCTGAGCTTCCATTATTTCCTATGGGAAATCTTGCTTTGCTAGATGAGTAACTTGGTTTACAAGCACAGTCCCAGAACAGATGGTTCCACTGTAGTTATGCTTGATAAAAGGTCTAGTTGTCCAAAGCAACCAATCAAAGCTCAGCTTTCACTTTACCTCAGCAGCTTCAGTGCTGAAAGCTTCACTCTGGTTGCTATAGACAACCAGAACAATCTAACTGGGAGGGAATACTCAAACAAGGCCCCAGTTAGGGTACTTTCACATTTGCGTTGTTTTGACGGAAACGGGACCCGTCACAAATGCAGTACAGTTCATTTATTTACAGTGGAAGCGCGACACCATGAGGTTGTGTGCTTCATACACAACCGCATGTGTCCGAATGATGTCGCGCTTGCACTGTAAATAAATGAACTATACTGCATTTGTGACGGGTCCAGTTTCAACGCAACGTGTCAACAACGCAAATGTGAAACTACCCTTACTTCTGCAGTGGCTAACTTTAAAAAAAAAAAAATGGTTTGATCGGACAGGACGCGTTCAGCATTATATGGTGAATATAATATACATACATAATTAGTATATATATTATATATATACACACACACACACACACACACACACACACACACACACTGTGAGGCAGTGACAGGCATCATATATGAAGGTCGCTATATTTCCCCCAGATTGTGCATTGAAAGCTACACTGGAGGAGTAGGGTGTATTCACTGCTACGGCTGTGGGTGCAACACAAAATAAAACAGTATGAACTTGGTCAAATTTTTTGATCAATTCTTTCAGGAAAACCTGATTGTGGCTTTTATTTTTGCAGTCATCTGTAGGATGGTAATGGGACGGATCTCTCCCTCCAGCCCGGATCTTGAAGTGGCTGGACCATGGCCACAATTCTGATTTAAAGGGAACGTCACGTGACTTCCGGTATCAGCTGCTGAGTAAATGTTTACCGCCGATGCCGTTATAATGGCGCTGTCACATATTGACAGTGCCATTTAAAGGGTTAAACGGCACAGGCAGATAACTATTCTGCTCGTGCCTGGCAGGCACACATCTCAGCTGTAAAAATCAGCTGAGCAGTGCGCCGATCGCTGCAAGCTGCCGGCGGCAGACCGCGGGAAGTAACTGACCGCTAGGACGTAATATTACTGCCCGCAGTCGTTAAAGTTATTAATCAGCAGTAGATCATTAGAGGACTACTTGGCTGCTGCCAGGTAGTCCAGCATATTCATGAGCTCTGATTAACTGCTAGATCCGCAGCAGAGAAAACATTGATTTTATCAAAATGACAGCAAACAGCTCAGTGAGTGACATTTCTGGAATCAGGGTCTCTGTCTCCATTATGCTGCTCTATTATGCTGATTCCCTTTAAAGAATGAACATATTTTTCATTAAAGGGAACCTGTCAGGTCCAATATGCACCCAGAACCACGAGCAGTTCTGGGTGCATATTGTTAATTCCTGCCTAACCGTCCCTGTATACGCTAGCATAGATAAAGAGGTCTTTAGAAAAAGTATTTCTAGAGATCTTTTACCGTATGCTAATGAGCAAGGGCACTAGTCCCCTGAGCTTTAGTTCCCTGGCCAGTCGCCCCTTATTAGCATGTTAGTACGCCTACAGGGGCGTACTATCATGCTAAAGAATACACAGCATCACAGGATGATCTCTCACCTCTCCTCCGCCATCGCATCCAATGGGGGATTTCGGCTCAGTCATGACCCCGGAGTTTGGGTCATGCGCACTACTTCAGTTTGAAGCCAGGACGCGTACACCTGGCTTCATAGTGCGCATGACCCAAACTCCGGACTGGACTGAGCCGAAATCCCCCGTTGGATGCGATGGCGGAGGAGAGGTGAGAGATCATCCTGTGATGCTGCGTATTTATTAGCATGATAGCACGCCTACAGGGGCGTACTAACATGTTAATGAGGAGCGACTGGCCGAAATTCAGTGATGGCAGCAGAGAGGTGAGAGATCGTGTGACGCTGCGTATTCATTAGCATGTTAGCACACCCACAGGGGCGTACTAACATGCTAATGAGGGGCGACTGACCGAGGAACTAACACCCAGGTCACTAGGGCCCTCGCTTATTATTAGCATACGGTAAAAGATCTTTAGAAATGCTTTTTCTAAATATCAGTTTATCTATGTTAGTGTATACAGGGACGGTTAGGCAGGGATTAGAAATAGGCGCTCTTGGTTCTGGGTGCATATTGCACCTGATAGGTTCCCTTTTAAAGGCCCTCTGCGCACACTGCATTTTTTTTGCCGCGGATTTGCTGCGTTTTTTGCTGCAGTGCAGTCATTCCCCAGCAAAATCTATGGGAAACCCAAAATGCTGTGCGTAGACACTGCGTTTTTTTTTCCTACAGGTTTTGCTGCAGAATATCTGCAGCAAAAAAGAATGTCCATGTCACTTCTTTTCCGCAGGTACCTGCATTTTTGCCATAGATGATGGTTAAAAACTACCAACCCAATGAAAAAAAAATGCACTAAAACCGCAACAAACAGCGGTAAAACCGCATGCGGATTTTGAGAGTGCGTTTTTTGCTGTGGAATTCTGCCAGTGGGTGCGGATTTTTCTTAAGAAAAACAAAATTTTCCAGAGCACACAGACCCTAAATGTTTTTCTGAATTGTGAGTAGTGTGAGTGTATACTCCATTATTACTGCGCTCTCCATTATCAAGGGCTGTTCTGCTCCTCTTCTCAGTGCTGTCACTGCTCTGAAGAGACTCTTTGGGTGACACTGCGCACTGTGTGACCCAAAAGTGGCTTTTACAGTGTAAGTTTATAAAGCGTCAGAACGAGGCATCACAGACTTACATTGTAAAAGAGACTTCCAACAAAAGGTACCGTCACACTAAGCGACGATCCAGCGATCCCACCAGCAACCTGACCTGGCAGGGATCGCTGGAGCGTCGCTACACAGGTTGCTGGTGAGCTGTTAAACAGGCAGATCTCACCAGCAACCGGTGACCAGCCCCAAGCCAGCAGTGACGCGTGGAAGCGATGCTGCGCTTGGTAACTAAGCTAAATATCGGGTAACCAACCCGATATTTACCTTGGTTACCAGCGCACACCGCTTAGCGCTGGCTATTGCTATTACCCGATGTGTACGCTGCTACGTGTGGAGGCAGCAGGGAGCCGGCTTCTGCGGACGCTGGTAACCACAGTAAACATTGGGTAACCAAGAAGCCCTTCCCTTGGTTACCCGATATTTACCTTCGTTACCAGCGTCCGCCGCTCTCACGCTGCCAATGCCGGCTTCCTGTTCCCTGCACTCCTAGCCACAGTACACATCGGGTTAATTACCCGATGTGTAGTCTGGCTATGTGTGCAGAGAGCAGGGAGCCGGCACTGACAGCGTGAGAGCGGCGGACGCTGGTAACGAAGGTAAATATAAAGGTAAGGGCTTCTTGGTTACCCGATGTTTACTGTGGTTACCAGTGTCCGCATAAGCCGGCTCCCTGCTCAGTGCACATTCAGTTGTTGCTCTGTCGCTGTCACACACAGCGATGTGTGCTTTACAGCGGGAGAGCAACAACTAAAAAATGGTCCAGGACATTCAGCAACAACCAGCGACCTCACAGCAGGGGCCAGGTTGTTGCAAGATGGCACACACAGCAACATCGCTAGCAAGTTGTGCCTCAGCAGCGATGTTGCTAGCGATGTTGCTTAGTGTGACGTGGCCTTAACACACACAACAAAGTGAGCCAGGTAATCTAAAGTGCGGTGATGTCACTGAAAAGAGGAGCAGAACTGCGCTAGATACTGGTGAGAGCAGTGATAGGCGTGTATATTAATACAAATCACATTACACGCACATATACACAGTTTTAATTGGAAAAAAAATATTCATAATGTGATGAGTGATGATGTCTAAAGCCCTGTGGAATTGATGAATGAAAGATACACACGTCACAATGCACACATTCCAACAAAGTTCCCATGAATGATATGTGCAATTGTATGATATACAAATCCAGGAGTCTGGACTTTATGTTCAGCACATACAGCAAAATATTGTTATATACTTCTTTTCATCAGTTTTTCAGTTGGATTTTGTGTGTTTTAGGCCTTGCACACACGAGCGTGGAAATCTGACGAGTGCAATGAGAGATCTTGCATTGCACTCGGACCAACGTTCATCAGTGAGTTGGAGCAGATGGTCATTGCTTCTCCTCATCCAGACTCTGGATGAGAAAAAAGTTGCAGTATGCTGCGAATGGATGCGGAAATCATGCGAGACTCGCCAATACAAGTCACTGGGTGCAAGAGAAACAACGGACGCCACACGGACCATCTTATTGACATAGTTTCATATGGATACATTACCATTCTGTAGCACAGAACACTGTAAATGGTCCCGGAATAGCTAGCACATGGATGACAAGTGAGGGGGTAAAAAAAAAATCCTACTTTTCTGGATGAAATGCACTCGTGTCACCCCAGCCCTAGGGTCCAAGTCAACATAATTAAAAAAGGTGTAAAAAGTGAACTTTACAATTTTGAAGATAAAACATAAGGAGAAACCTCTGTCCTAAAATGCAAAACACTTAAAAGCCCAGGTCATAAGCTGATAACTGAGGAACGATCAGATTTATAGGTACATGGTAAGGGCTGGGTGCATCTCCAGCTGCTGGATCCCGCGGCCGCCCTATAACCATTACACCACATCCCCTATGACCTGCTACGCATTACTAACCACAGCACACTTCATTTTCTGAGATATGACTACGGCGTTGTGACAACCATGTCAGCTAAATGGAAAGAGGTCAGAGCCCTACTAAAGAGTAATTAAACACAATTTATAACCATTTCATGAGCAGTTAATTAAGAGCAAGCATTTCTTCCAAACTTGACATGGTTCCAATAAGAAACCCATAATTTACATGGATTAAGGAGGAATCCTTTAATTTCTCTGAGAGTTAGATCGCAATGTATTCCTGTGTGGTCTGCAGAGCACCTATTGCCACACAAATCTATAAAAACACAAGAAGCTCATTGCTAAAAGGTCTTTGCATCTTGATAACTAATTGACGGTCCAGCCAGTCTGAAGCCTGAACGGAAGAGCGAAGGAAAGAGGCACTTGGGCACATGCTGCGAGATCCTCCTGCGAAACAAAATAGACATCTTTATTCTGCACTGTACTTTCTACGCCGGCTACACTAAATCAAGCCATCAACTGTCCCGGCTGGAAGCAGAGCATGAACCGCTTCCAGCTGTTATGAGTGGAGGGCGCTCACACAAACGTGACAAAAACGCTCCGAACGTGCCCCCGGCTGTGCACAGAAAACAATACTCTAAGGCTACTTTCACACATCCGGTTTGAGCCCTGCGGCTCAATCCGGCTGTGAAAACTATGCAACGGATGCGGTGAAAACACCGCATCCTTTGCATAGTTTTTACATGCGGCCGGTCCGGTTTTTTCCGGTTGCGGCATGCTACTGAGCATGCGCAGTGGAAAATACCGCATGCGGCGACCGGATGCGGTTTTTTCCGCATCGCGCCGCATCCGGCCTCCATAGGGATGCATTGAAAAATGCGCCGCAGCGGCCGGATGCGGCGCGATGCGGTGTTTTTTGCCGGAGCAAAAAACGTTGCAGGGTACGTTCGATCCGGCCGCCGCATCGGCTAAATCTGCCGCATGCGGCAAAAACCGGACCGAACGCAAGCCCCTACGGCACAATGCGGCACTAATGTAAGTCAATGCAAAAAAAACCGCAATCGGCGTTGCAAAAGCCGGTTGCGGTTTTTCTGCAGAACGCCGTATTGTGCCGCAGAGCAAAAATCCGGATGTGTGAAAGTACCCTAATGGGGAAAGTGTCATCAATTTTAACACCTGACAATTCTGTTCCTTAACTCTGCACAAATGTTTAAGATCTATGTTTCCTTTACATCTTAGGCTACTTTCACACATCCGGTTTGAGCCCTGCGGCTCAATCCGGCTGTGAAAACTATGCAACGGATGCGGTGAAAACACCGCATCCTTTGCATAGTTTTTACATGCGGCCGGTCCGGTTTTTTCCGGTTGCGGCATGCTACTGAGCATGCGCAGTGGAAAATACCGCATGCGGCGACCGGATGCGGTTTTTTCCGCATCGCGCCGCATCCGGCCTCCATAGGGATGCATTGAAAAATGCGCCGCAGCGGCCGGATGCGGCGCGATGCGGTGTTTTTTGCCGGAGCAAAAAACGTTGCAGGGTACGTTCGATCCGGCCGCCGCATCGGCTAAATCTGCCGCATGCGGCAAAAACCGGACCGAACGCAAGCCCCTACGGCACAATGCGGCACTAATGTAAGTCAATGCAAAAAAAACCGCAATCGGCGTTGCAAAAGCCGGTTGCGGTTTTTCTGCAGAACGCCGTATTGTGCCGCAGAGCAAAAATCCGGATGTGTGAAAGTACCCTAAGGCTACTTTCACACATCAGGTTTTTTCCATCAGGCACAATCCGGAAAAAAAACGGGTAAAACGGATCCGGGACCGCATCAGTTTTACCCGCATAGATTTGCATTGTTACCGAATTGTGCCTGATGGCTTTGCGTTGCATCCAGTTTTTTCCGGATGCGGCAAAATTAATTAATGCGGCGGCCGGATGGAACGTTTCATGTAACGTTTTTTGGCCCCTTAAAAAAACCGCATCGCGCTGGATCCGGCAAAAAACGGATGCGGCTGCCGGATCCGTTTTTGTAAACTGAGCATGCTCCAATGTTTTGAAAAAACGGATCCAGCAAAAAAAAAAAAAAAAAAATACTGACAAAACGGATGCAAAACGGATCCAACAAATCCGTTTTTTTTACGCATCCGGCATAACGGATCCGGTGGATACTGTTTTTACATTTTTTTTGCCGGATCCGTTGGATCAGGAAAAAAAAAGGATTGTGCCTGAATGCAGAAAACTGATGTGTGAAAGTAGCCTTAGGCTACTTTCACACATCAGTTTTCTGTATTCAGGCACAGTCCTTTTTTTTCCTGATCCAACGGATCCTGAAAAAAAAGTGAAAACCGTATCCACCGGATCCGTTTTTTTAACGGATCCGTTATACCGGATCCGTTAAAAAACGGATCCGGTGGATACGGTTTGCATCCGTTTTTGCATCCTTTTCGTCCGGTTTTTGGCTGGATCCGTTTTGTTAATTACATTGGTGCATGCGCAGTTAACAAAAACGGATCCGGCGGCCGCATCCGTTTTTTACCGCATTACGCCGGATCCGGCGTCCATAGGCTTCTATTGTAAAACGCGCCGGATCCGGCGCGATGCGTTTTTTTTGCCGGACAAAAAAACGTTGCAAGCTACGTTGCCTCCGGCCGCCGCATTTATTTATTTTGCCGCATCCGGAAAAAAACGGATGCACCGCAAAGCCATCCGGTACAATCCGGTAACAATGCAAGTCTATGGGGAAAAAACGGATGCGGTACTGGATCCGTTTTACCCGTTTTTTTCCGGATTGAACCTGATGGCAAAAAACTGATGTGTGAAAGTAGCCTAAGTCACGTAAAAATGTAGATCTATTAATAATGGGGAATGTGGGGCTGCAAGGATTACAGCACAGCAAAGCGAGACAATCACATCTCACTCTTCTGCAAACATGTACTACTTCATTATATATTGTTACATACAGGGGCAACCTGTGTGATTACGTCTGTCTGGTTCTTGTGATGCCATTTTCTTGGTGATTTTAGTAAATTGGAAACAAGTGCTCTAAGGATGAAAATTGTATTTGACATTGTTTTATCCCTTTGTGTGTTAGTTTTCCACATTTCCTGGGCCAAATGTTTTGCATATTTTGTTATGGGTAGTCTTTTTTTTTTAAGACAAAATTAAAGTGCATATGTGTGTTTTTGGGATAAAACATGGCAAAGGCAAAGCCAAATTTATCATTAGGCTATGTGCCCACGCTGCGGAAAATGCGCGGATTTTGCCGCGGATTTCTCACGGAAAAGCCGCGGCTTTCCCGAAAATCTGCAGCACAGGTACTTCCCAGCCATTTCTATGGCATTTTGGAAATGCTGTGCCCACGCAGCGGATTTTGTGCGGATTTTGGTCCGGAAAAATCTGCAACATGTCAATTATTGTTGCGGATTTTCATCCGGATTTTGGCTTTAAAATGGGGGGGGGGGGGGGGAAACCGCACCAAAATCCACATCAAATCCGTGGCAAATCCGCACCTTTGAAAAGGTGCGGATTTTGCGGGAAAGCTGCGGATTTTGATGCAGAAAAATCCGCAGCTACATTCTCCCGTGGACACATAGCCTAAGATGTCAGTAAGCTTATTATTCTGAGAGGGAAATCAGGCAAAAGCCAAAAAGAGGTGGCTATGGAATTTAACTGTTCTCAGAGTCTATCACATATAATAAAGAAAGAAAAAGGTTAAGGAACAGCTGACAAACCTAGAAGTGGCTAATCACAGAAAACATCCTACAAAGTTGATCACATTATTTAGAAAAAGTCTGTATGGGATGTCCATAAAAGTGATGTACAGATTTCACACAAAATTAACGAAGAATATGGGGTCAAAGTGAGTCGCCAAATTTTGGTACGACAGCTACGAGCTCCAGTAAAGAAGCCTTTCATCTCTGCAAAGTACTGGAAGGTCCGACTTGAGTTTGCTAAAGAACACGGTCAATGGAAAGAGACAGATTGGTGTAAGGTGTTGTGGTCAGATGAATCCAAGTTCAATCTGTTTGGTAGCAATGGTAAGCACTATATATACACACCTATCAATTGGAAAACGTAATGATGTAAGGTACCCAACACCTACTGTGAAACATGGTGGTGGCAATGTCATGGTATGGGGCTGCTTTTCTGCATCTGCCATCAGGCATAAAAATAAGGAAATATGAATGCTACCATGTTCAATAATATACTGGAGAATGTAATACTGTCACATGGTAAAACCAAAGTAGGCAGAGACTGGAAATTCCTGCAAAACAATGATCCTAAGAGCATATTCAATTTAGTCAAAAACTGGTTATCAAAGAAAAAAGTTCATCTGTTGCCATGGCCGAGCCTATTACCTGATTCACACCCTATAGAGCACCTTTGGGATGAGTTAGGGAGATAATATGATAATAATATTATATAATATAATAATTATTTAGGGCCCATACCCAGAGCAATAAAGATGAATTAATTGCAGATTAACAAATGGAACAGAGCAAGATCCCTCAAGATGTCTTCAATGACCCATTGGCGTGGTGCAGTAATTAAATCAAGAGGTTATACTACATAATACTACCGTGTTTCCCCGAAAGTAAGGCCCTGTCTTACATTAATTTTACCCCCAAAAGTCCCACCCTGCCTTACTTTCGGGGGAGGCCTTACATTGGAAAAAAAATGACAATCCTCCCCCCTGCAGCCTCCCCATTGTTTGGGATCAGGCATCCACCCCTTCCTCCCCCCTGCAGCCTCCCCATTGTTTGGGATCAGGCATCCACCCCTTCCTCCCCCCTGCAGCCTCCCCATTGTTTGGGATCAGCCATCCACCCCTTCCTCCCCCCTGCAGCCTCCCCATTGTTTGGGATCAGGCATCCACCCCATCCTCCCCCCTGCAGCCTCCCCATACAGTGGTTCTGCCCCCCACTCTGCCACCACACACACTGACACATACGGTACCGGTACAGCCCCACACGGCACCCACACATATCGTACCGGTACCGTACACACACACACACACACTGACACATACAGCCCCATACAGCACCCATACACATACCGTACACACACACACACACACACACACACACACACAGACACAGTTTCGGAACTTACCGTTACTTGTGCCGGGCTGACGATTCGGATTCCGGGGACGCTGGACCAATCGGAGCAAGCCTGCAGGCGGTGACGTCGCGGCTGATTTCGGCCAATCAGCTGCGAGCCGGCTGATTCGGCCAATCAGCTGCGAGCCGGCTGACTGGCCAATCGCAGCTCGAGCTGAGGGCCAATCAGCTGCGAGCCGGCTGACTGGCCAATCACAGCTCGAGCTGATGGCCAGCAGGGAGCCTTGCGGGGGCCATTCACCGGAGGCGGACCACGGGTGGCACGAGACTGGAGAAGGCCTGAATGGAGCGAGGGAACAGCGGTAAGTTCCTGTACTTTCCCCAGGGACCCCCACCCATAGGCGGCCTTACATTCCCCGGCCCCCCCCCCGCTACCCTGCCTTACAATCGGGGGGTGCCCTACATTGGCGGACCCCCCCGAAACCCCCACCCTGCCTTACTTTCGGGGGGGTCCTACTTTCGGGGAAACACGGTAAGTTATGGCATTGTAACTACTTAATTACTCTCCATGTTATCAACTAATAGTATATGCTAAACTTTTCGCAGTCAGTTTCCTTGAATTAAAATCACCATACTTCTATTCAAAGTATTTTGTTTACAATTAAAAGGTGTTATATGATGACAATTTCATGCTCTTTCAGATAGAAGTAACCACATTAAAAATAACCAAATAAATGCAAAACGTTTGGTCGCCACTGTATATATTTATTTATTCCACTGAAGATACAATTTATTTTGTTGTAACAATTGTAACACGGCTAATATGAGGGGAAACTCAATCACAGAGCATATTATTTTGTAATAATTAAAGCGATACATAATTTCTTATCTGTCAATTTCTTTTTTTTATTTATATACATTTTCAGATTTTATTTAATTCTTATTCTAAAAATCGTAAAGCACTGGACATAAGAAAATAAGGTTTATGGAACATAATGTCACAATAAATAGAACAAAACAAGTACAACTAAATATGTCTAAGTGACAGAGACTGATCTAATTGAAGTGAGGACCTCACCTGCCTGGGCTTAAGGCCGCTTTACACGCTACGATTTATCTGATATGTCGTCGGGGTCACGGTTTTCTTGACGCACTTCCGTCATCGTTAGCGACGTCGTTGCATGACACCTACGTGCAACTCCGAACAATTGCAAATAGGGTGAAAATCATTGATCGTTGACACGTCGTTCAGTTTCAAAATATTGTTCATCGTTTGGATTGCAGCAGACATATTGCTACGTTTGACACCCTGCAAACGACAAACAACATCCACACGACCGCCTTGGTCAAACAATATATCGCTGAAGGATGTTGCATAGTTTGTGAGATGTGTACGCGTGACCCCTACAAAACGACCTATGAGCAATCTCGGCAAATCATAATGATCTGGGCGTGTCACATCGCTAACAAGATCGCTAGCGATATTGTTGTGTGTAAAGCAGCCATTACAATCTACCAGAAAAGGGAGAAGATGACAGAGGATGAGTAGAAGCTAATGATATGGCAGGGCCGTGGCAGCAGGATTATTGCGGGCTGAAGATGTTCTTTAAGAGGCAAGTTTTCAGGTTGCGTTTGAAGGTCAGGGAGAGCGACTGATGAGGCTGCAAGTGCCAGAGAAGATGGGGAGGCACAGGAGAAAACTAACAGATAAGGTACGCAAAAAAGGTCCAGAGATTTAAGGGACTCTCAGCACAGAATGACTGTTCAAGCCAAGTACAGGCACTCGGTGCATCATGGTGTGGCCAAACATTTCAGTGTGCACCTGCTTGTTTTCCATCTATCGCCTCCTTTCTTTGCGCTATAAAGCCTGAGCTGTCCATTAGAGAGGGTGGAGATTGAAGGAAAACAAGCAGGTGGGAAGGTGTATGATGACTGACCCCGCCATGATGCACAGAGCGCCTGTACTTGGTTTGAACAGTCATTCTGTGCTGACAGAGTCCCTTTAAAGGGAACCTGTCAGGTCAAAAAAGCGTTATAACCTACAAGCAGGAGCCCGTGTGAGTTAGTAACCCCTTCCTGCCCATCCCTGTGTTGTAATATTGTGTAATATGAAAGTAATGAAATATATTTTATTACTTACATATTCCCTATGTAAATGAGCAGGTCTCTAGCCCCATGGGCATCACATTGCCCAGTGGGCGTGTGAATGCCTCCCATGGTATCATGCCCCTGTGGGAGTGATACCATGGATTTACATGAGCGACGTCACAGTCAGCACCTGGAGATCCCGTGCGTGCGCACTTACCATTCTCGCCGTCTTCTCATCCTGGTGTCTGCTTCTTGGCTTCAGACGAGCACTGCACATGCTCAGAAGACTCCTACAGTTCCGGTCATGCGCAGCGCGCGTCTGAAGCCAGCAAGTAAACACCAGGATGAGAAGGCAGCGAGAATGGTAAGAGTGCACGCGCGGGATTCTGAAGGGGCAGACGTGACGTCACTCTTGTAAATCCATGGTATGACGCCCACAGGGTGATGCAACGCCCATGGGGCTAGAGACGTATGCTATTTACATAGGGAATATGTAAGCAATAAAATGTATTTTATTACATTCATATTACACAATATTACAACACGGGGATGGGTAGGAAGGGGTTATTAGCTCACACAGGCTCCTGCTTGTAGGTTAGAACGCTTTTATGACCTGACAGGTTCCCTTTAAGGGTACCGTCACACTTTAGTGACGCAGCAGCGATCCCACCAGCGATCTGACCTCGTCAGGATCGCTGCTGCGTCGCTACATGGTCGCTAGTGAGCTGTCAAACAGGCAGATCTCACCAACGACCAGTGACCAGCCCCCAGCCAGCAGCGACGTGCAAGCGACGCTGCGCTTGCACGGAGCCGGCGTCTGGAAGCTGCGGACACTGGTAACTAAGGTAAACATCGGGTATGGTTACCCGATGTTTACCTTAGTTACCAGCGCACACTGCTTAGCTTAGCGTGTGCAGGGAGCAGGAGCCGGCACTGGCAGCATGAGAGCTGCGGAGGCTGGTAACGAAGGTAAATATCGGTTAACCACCTTGGTTACCTGATGTTTACCTTGGTTACAGCTTACCGCAGGCTGTCAGACGCCGGCTCCTGCTCCCTGCACATTCAGGATTGTTGCTCTCTCGCTGTCACACACAGCGATGTGTGCTTATCAGCGGGAGAGCAACAATAAAAAAACGAACCAGGGCTGTGTGTAACAAGCAGCGATCTCACAGCAGGGGCCAGATCGCTGCTCAGTGTCACACACAGCGAGATCGCTGATTAGGACACTGCTGCGTCACAAAAAACGTGACTCAGCAGCGATCTCGCTGTGTGTGAAGTACCCCTAAGTGTGAGGAGGTATTGGGAGACCAGATAAAAGATTAATGGAGGGAACAATAACGTAGTCTTTTGAACTGTTTCTTTGGGTATGCAGAGTCGGTGGACATACTGGCAGAGGGGAGAGATGCATAATTGGGCAGCATAGTTATGGATGAAATGGAGGGGTGTAAGAGTGCGACCTGGAAGCCCACAGGAGTATATTACAGTAGTCTAAATCAAGACAATGACATTTTTAGTTGATGAGAAAGGCAAATTTTAGATTTTTCTTTCTGTAATTAACTATGGAGATAGCCTTCTAGGCTGAGCTCCTACATTTAGAGAAGAGATTTCCAAAAGCCACATGGTCTATAGATAGCAATAGAAAGGCTCTGACTCACTGATTTTCATGGGAGAGTTTTCTAGGCATGGTCTGTGACTAGTGTAAAGACAGAAGGAAGTGAGCTGTGCCCACCACCTACTGTGAATGGTAGGATCCAGTGTTACCTGTGTAATTCTGACAGTGATATGGAGATTACTGCTGAAGTTCTCTACAGAATAGAAAGCATTAACCGAATATTATACTTGATGGCCAAGGTGAATATTGCAGCACTGACTGCAGCTTGATCTACTACGGTAGCACTTACAGCATAGAGTCAGCACAAATGTTCCCCAAAATCCGATGCCCTAAGAAAACAAGGACTGGGCATGTCAGATTTCAATATGCCTGATCCTCTGTTGTCCCGTTGTATGGTAGCGACTCAGTTCCCCTTCCTGCAGCAAGAAACATGGCTGTTCGACTTATTAAAAATGCATACTCATGAGCAAGTTACAAAGTATAAAACTAATAAGATAAGGTTTAGCCTGCGTCCAGGCCCTTTGGCCACAGTGAGGATGGATGCTAAGCATTTTGGACGCATTTTTGCCTGTGTTAGATGCATAAGATAAGAAGGCATATGCCAATGTGTCCCTAGCCTTATACAGGTTAAAAGGTTATACCAGTTTTCAACTTAAGTAGTTTAGGCCCTCCCAGTGTTGCATGCTTATGTAAAACAAGCTTGCACAGGCATGAGCGCTCAAAATCAGTCAACTGAATATGCAATAATAAATGACGAGCAAAATAACTGATAATGGCTTTGTACCTACCTTGGTACATTACAACCTGTGTTTAAATATTTTTTAATTTGATTTGTGTGTGAAACAGTCTAAATTGGGGAGGTGAAATGAGAAAAATATAGGCAAAAATTAAATTTATGAAAAAAATTTAAAAAAATTGCCATGTGCATATGTGTTCACCCCATTTGCTATGAAGCTCTTAAAAATTTCTGTGGCAAACAATTACTTTCATAAGTCACATTATTAGTGAAAGGAAGTCCACCTGTGTGCAATCTACATGTCACGTGGTGTGTCAGTATATACACACCTATTCTGAGAGGCCACAGAGGCTGCAACATCATTAACTAGGCACCACTAATCAAAACACCATGATCACCAAGGACATCTCCAAAAAAGTCAGAGAGAAGGTTGTTGAGAAATACAAGTCAGGGTTGGGTTCTAAAAAAAAAAAAAAAAAAAAAAAAAAAAAGTATCCCAATAATGATCCCCAGAGTACCATCAAACCCATTATCATCAAATGGAAAGCATGTGGTACCTCAACAAACCTGCCAACAAAGGGCTGTCCACCAAAACTCTAGCCCAGACGAGGAGGGCATTAATCAGAGAGGCAACAGAAAGGCCACAAGGAGCTGTAGATCCCAAGCAGAGACTGGAGTATGACCACAATGAAGGCACCGTCACACTAAGGGTACCTTCACACTTAGCGATGCAGCAGCGATCCGACCAGCTACATGGTCGCTGGTGAGCTGTCAAACAGGCAGATCTCACCAGCGACCAGTGAACAGCCCCCAGCCAGCAGCGACGTGCAAGCGACGCTGCGCTTGCACGGAGCCGCCGTCTGGAAGCTGCGGAGACTGGTAACTAAGGTAAACATCGGGTATGGTTACCCGATGTTTACATTAGTTACCAGTGTGAGCAGGGAGCAGGGAGCCGCGCACACTGAGCGCTGGCTCCTTGCTCTCCTAGCTACAGTACACATCGGGTTAATTAACCCGATGTGTAATGCAGCTACATGTGCAGAGAGCAGGGAGCCGCGCACACTGCTTAGCGCTGGCTCCTTGCTCTCCTAGCTGCTGTACACATCGGGTTAATTAACCCGATGTGTACAGCAGCTACATGTGCAGAGAGCCGGAGCCGGCAGCACAGGCAGCGTGAGAGCTGCAGAGGCTGGTAACTAAGGTAAATATCGGGTAACCACCTTGGTTACCCGATGTTTATCTTGGATACAGCTTACCTCAGCTGTCAGACGCCGGCTCCTGCTCCCCTGCTCGCTTCATTTGTCGCTCTCTTGCTGTCACACACAGCGATCTGTGTGTCACAGCAGGAGAGCGGCTTTGAAGAAAACGAACCAGGGCTGTGTGTAACGAGCAGCGATCTCGCAGCAGGGGCCAGATCGCTGCTCATTGTCACACACAGCGAGATCGCTAATGAGGTCACTGCTGCGTCACAAAAAGCGTGACTCAGCAGCGATCTCGGCAGCGAGCTCGCTGTGTGTGAAGCACCCCTAAGCGACGCTCCAGCGATCCCACCAGCAACCTGACCTGGCAGGGATCGCTAGAGCGTCACTACACGGGTTGCAGGTGAGCTGTCAAACAGGCAGATCTCACCAACAACCAGTGACCAGCCCCCAGCCAGCAGCGACACGTGGAAGCGATGCTGCGCTTGGTAACTAAGGTAAATATCAGGTAACCAACCTGATATTTACCTTGATTTCCAGCGCACACCGCTTAGCGCTGGCTCCCTGCACACCTAGCCAGAGTACACATCGGGTTAATTACCCGATGTGTAGTCTGGCTATGTGTGCAGGCAGCAGGAGCCGGCACCGACAGCGTGAGAGCGGCGGACGCTGGTAACGAAGGTAAATATCGGGGAACCAAGGAAAGGGCTTCTTGGTTACCGATATTTATATTGGTTACCAGCGTCCGCAGAAGCCGGCTCCCTGCTCACTACACATTCAGTTGTTGCTATGTCGCTGTCACACACAGCGATGTGCGCTTCACAGCGGGAGAGCGACAACTAAAAAATGGTCCAGGACATTCAGCAACAACCAACGACCTCACAGCAGGGGCCAGGTTGTTGCTGGATGTCACACACAGCGACAACGCTAGCAACATCACTGTTACGTCACAAAAGTCATGATGCCTCAGCAGCGATGTTGCTAGCGATGTTGCTTAGTGAGACGTGGCCTTAAGGCTTGACTCACACTGGCATATGACTCACACAAGTGCAATGTGAGAAAATCTCGCATTGCACTCGGCTCCATTTAAGATAATGCTGCCGCTCAGATCTGCGAGTTTTTCTTCAGCCCTAATCGGACTAAGGAAAAAAAAATTGCAGCATGCTACGATTGTCTGCGAGTCTTGGATTACTCGCACCAATACAAGTCTATGGGTGTGAGTGGAACATCGGATTGCACTCGGATGACATCCAAGTGCACTGCGATATTCACACAGGCTGACAATGGAGGAGATGGAGAGATCACTCTCTCCCTCTCCTCTTCAGCTTTGATCCAGTTCACAGTTGCAGGACACTGCTGCGAGCGTGCGCTCAGGGTTATGAGCACATCGCATCGGATGTTCTCGCATCAGATGCCATACATGAATGTGACTGTAGCCTAAGCCATACACTCCATAGAGCCAGCCTTTACGGAAAAGCCTTTACTTCCAGCCAAACGTTAGATGGCTTGTTTTGATGTTGCTAAAAAGACATTTGGGAGACTCCCAATATGTATAGAGGAAGGTGCTATGGTCAGATGAAACCAAAAGTGAACATTTTGGCCACCAAATTAAAAGCTATGTCTGACGCAAAACCAAAACAGCTCATCACCGCAAGAATACCATTCCCACAGTAAAACATGGTGGTGGCAGCATCATGCTATGTGAATTTTTATAGCAGCAGGGACAGTGAAAGTGGTCTGAGTCGACGGGAAGATGGATGTGTGAAATACAGGGATATTCTTGATCAAAACGTGTATCAACCTGGCAGTGATTTGACACTGGGACAGAGGGTTCATCTTCCAACAAGACAGAGACCCAAAAGCATACTGCTAAAGCAACACTCGAGTGGTTTAAGGGGAAGCATATAAATGTATGTGAGTGGCCGAGTCAAAGACCAAACCTTAAGCCAATTAAGAATCAGTGGTCAGACTTTAAGATTGCTGTTCACCAGAGAAAACCATCAAATTTGAAGGAGATTGAGCAGTTTTGCCTTGAGGAATGTGTAAAAATCCCAGTGGCAAGATATGGAAAGCTTCCAAAGCGACTGTAATTGCTGCAAAAAGAGGCTCTACAAAAGTACTGACTTTAGGGAGTGAATAGTTTGCACAGTGAAGTTTTTGGTTATTTTGTTGTATTTTTTGTTTGCTGCACAATAAAAAGAAAAACACAGTAGTAGACATGTCCTTTACATGAACTGATGCAAACACTCAAAAAAAAAAAAAAAAAAGTGAAATTCCAGGTTATGAAGTAGTAAGGCTATGTTCACACATTGCATCTTTTCTAACCACAAAGATGCAGCGTTTTTTGCCTCAAAAAATGTACCCACGGCAAAAACGTATCAAAAAAAAAAAACAAAACATGCGTTTTATCGCATTTTGCTCAATGCGTTTCAGTCGAATCTTGACAGGAAGGGCTCAAAAATGCTGGAAAAAACAAAAAAGAATTGACAAAAACACAGCCAAGATGCTGACAAAAAGATGCCCAGTGTGGACAGCAAAATAGAAATCTCATAGACTTTGCTGGGGGAAGGAAATGCATGCATTTTGGTGCATCTTTATGACATAAAGGCAAAAAAAGATGCCCTGTGTGAACATAGCCTTAAACAAGAAAAATGCCACAGGGGTGAATACTTTTGAAAGGCACTGTAGATCCATACTATGCTCTGTTGTGCATTACGGAGAAAACACGGCTTTTAAAGATAATTATTAGGCCATTAAAATTGCAATATGGACAGAATCCACACGACAGGGAAAAGATGCCAGAAGCAAACAATAGTGGCCTTTATAGAAATCTAGCAAGGTAAATTCTATTCATTCCCCTGTTCATTACATATCCTCCACCTCCTCCAAAAGGTTTACTCTAATTAAAGAAAAAAATAATACAATTCACCCTACAGACATTTCCTTGTATATTTGTGTGTCTTGCCAAGCGTGGAGGAGGTATGATCGGCGGCCAAGGAACAGCTTCCACCCAGCACGTTATTCATTAGATTAATATCAATGCACTAAATACAATTCTCCAAACACTATTCACTTGCATACATTAATAAGAAGGATTAGTCTTTCCCAGCTCCCGATCTTACTTATATATATATATATGTATATGTGTGTGTGTGTGTGTGTGTGTGTGTGTGTGTGTGTGTGTGTGTGTATGTGTGTGTGTGTGTGTGTGTGTGTGTGTGTGTGTTTGTTATATAATATATATATTTTACACACACACACACACACACACACACACACATGTATACATACACATACAGTCATGAAAAAGTTTGGGCACCACTATTAATGTTAACCTTTTTTCTTTATAACAATTTGGGGTTTTGCAACAGCTATTTCAGTTTCATATATCTAATAACTGATGGACTGAGTAATATTTCTGGATTGAAATGAGGTTTATTGTACTAACAGAAACTGTGCAATCCGCATTTAAACAAAATTTGACCGGTGCAAAAGTATGGGCACCCTTATTAATTTCTTGATTTGAACACTCCTAACTACGTTTTACTGACTTACTAAAGCATTAAATTGGTTTTGTAACCTCATTGAGCTTTGAACTTCATAGGCAGGTGTATCCAAATCGTGAGAAAAGGTATTTAAGGTGGCCACTTGCAAGTTGTTCTCCTATTTGAATCTCCTATGAAAAGTGGCATCATGGGCTCCTCAAAACAACTCTCAAATGATCTGAAAACAAAGATTATTCAACATAGTTGTTCAGGGGAAGGATACAAAAAGTTGTCTCAGAGATTTAAACTGTCAGTTTCCACTGTGAGGAACATAGTAAGGAAATGGAAGAACACAGGTACAGTTCTTGTTAAGCCCAGAAGTGGCAGGCCAAGAAAAATATCAGAAAGCCAAAGAAGAAGAATGGTGAGAAAAGTCAAGGACAATCCACAGACCACCTCCAAAGACCTGCAGCATCATCTTGCTGCAGATGGTGTCAATGTTGAACGGTCAGCAATACAGCGCACGTTGCACAAGGAGAAGCTGTATGGGAGAGTGATGCGAAAGAAGCAGTTTCTGCAAGCACGCCACAAACAGAGTCGCCTGAGATATGCAAAAGCACATTTGGACAAGCCAGTTACATTTTGGAAGAAGGTCCTGTGGACTGATGAAACAAAGATTGGGTTGTTTGGTCATACAAAAAGGCGTTATGCATGGAGGCAAAAAACACGGCATTCCAAGAAAAGCACTTGCTACCCACAGTAAAATTTGGTGGAGGTTCCATCATGCTTTGGGGCTGTGTGGCCAATGCCGGCACTGGGAATCTTGTTAAAGTTGAGGGTCGCATGGATTCAACTCAGTATCAGCAGATTCTTGACAATAATGTGCAAGAATCAGTGACAAAGTTGAAGTTACGCAGGAGATTGATATTTCAGCAAGACAATGATCCAAAACACCGCTCCAAATCTACTCAGGCATTCATGCAGAGGAACAATTACAATGTTCTGGAATGGCCAGTCCCCAGACCTGAATATCATTGAAAATCTGTGGGATGATTTGAAACGTGCTTTCCATGCTCGGCGACCATCAAACTTAACTGAACTGGAATTGTTTTGTAAACAGGAATGGTCAAATATACCTTCATCCAGGAACTCATTAAAGCTACAGGAAGCGACTAGAGGCTGTTATTTTTGCAAAAGGATGATCTACAAAATATTGTCACTTTTATGTTGAGGTGCCCATACTTTTGCACCGGTCAAATTTTGTTTAAATGCGGATTGCACATTTTCTGTTAACACAATAAACCTCATTTCAATCCAGAAATATTACGGAGTCCATCAGTTATTAGATATATGAAACTGAAATAGCTGTTGCAAAACCCCAAATTGTTATAAAGAAAAAAGGTTAACATTAATAGTGGTGCCCAAACTTTTTCATATGACTGTGATATATATATATATATATATATATCTATTATATATATATACACACACACACACATACATACACACACCATATAGTTATATGACGTTTTAAACAAATAACTAAACTTGCATTTTCACTAACTGCATTTGTGCATTTCCATGCAGATATTATATATGCATGGCTAGAAACCAGTAAAGAAAAGCCTATATGCTTGTATCACCTAAAATATAAAAGGGAAAACACATTTGCGTCTGTTGGCTGCTTAGCTGCTAAATCAACTCCAAATATTGGCACAAGAATCTCCAAAAAATGTCCTGCTGGTTAAAGTAATTACTTGATGTCTAGTGGGACCGGAGGATTAGGAAAGCTATCAGAAATCAGTCATCAAGCCTAAAGACATGGAGAGCCCTGACATGGCCAGAAGGGGGGACTCCGTGTGAGCAACACCATCATTCCTCCAACTAGAAGACGGATGGGATTGTTAGTAATTGTCTATTTTAAGAGATACATGCATTCCCCATGAAATTATATGGGAGACACAGAGTTATCATTTTGTCATTTTTCAGTCATTCCTCCTCCATTCAATGCGTGTCGATACAAGCCCTATTGGCAAGGGAGAAGGTAGCACTTAGTTGACACTTCATACATACATGTAAACAAGCTGCCGATTGTGCGGCCAGCAAAAATGTTGTTCATGCCGGTGAAGATCAGCAGCACAACAGACCGTGAATGTGCCGGTGACCATGTGCTTTCTGTTCAAACCTTTTGTATCAGACCAGGAAAATGGGGCTTCAAACGAGCGCAGATCAGTTTGTACATAGCTGACTGGTGCTTGGGTTGCGCTGCGATAGAGTTTGTCTCCTTTCCTGGAGAGACAATTTGGTTATAAGTAGAAATCTACCTGTGTAATTGCACCTTTACACCATATCTTAAAGACAAAATGATCTTTGGACTGCAGCTACTAAGGTAATCCCAGTCTGTATCACTTGCCCTAGAGAAGGAATATGGGGGTCAAAGTAGAGGATGCAAAGGACGGAGATCCAGAAAGGAGCTTTGTTTTCCTTTTGGGATGTCTCTAGCGGACGCCTAGTACATGCTGACCGCTCATGCCTTGGCTAATCCTACGTCTGATTGAAGCAGTAACAAAATGTGATCTTGAATCATGGGTGTAAAAGACCCCCCCAAAAAAATTGCTAAAAGCCAGCCAAATGTGACGATATTGGTGGGATAGGCCAATAATTTGTGTATGGGGCCTCCTGCGTGCGCGCAGAAATTATTCACGAGATAAGGATCGAGTAGTTTGAATTAAATAAATCTGATCCTTTGTCTTTCAGAAAGGAAATAAACCGCTGCCACAAATGTCTGGCAGAAGCTTTCTCCATTTGTAATTGAAACTGTATGGAAGGCTAAGGCGAGCGTTCAGGTGTTTGGGGGAGTTGGGAGCGATTGATCTTGGCCATATGTGGGTTCAGCAGACTGTCATCTAAGGTGTATAGGCGTTTAAGTCGCTAGAGATCAAGCTGCAAGATCCGCAACGCCACCACTGTCTGTGCTGATTGGACAAGGAACTTCTAAGGAAAATCTGGGATCATCGCCGTGCTTATCACCATTAAATCCAATGGATAATTTTCAGGTCATTTATTGAAGGAGTACAAAACAAGTTACGCGTTTCAGGCAAAGAAGATCTTACAGGCAAAGAACATACAGAAATATAAATACCTTGGGTCATACACGTCTCATTATCTACGTGGCCTGAGGAAGGGGGCAGAGACCCCTGAAACGCGCAACTTGTTTTGTACTCCTTCAATAAATGACCTGAAAATTATCCATTGGATTTAATGGTGATAAGTGCGGCGATTATCCCCGATTTTCCTTAGAAGGTCCTGGTCCTATTTGACGGGTCCGCAGCTGTCTCCATCAGCCTCAATGCTCCATGTCTCAACATCTGTAGGGGAGTGCAACCTATAATTCTCCTACTGTTATCGGTTAAAACCCTATGCGCCTATATTTCTCCCACTGCTCCTTAGTGTGCTGATTGGACAGTGACAGATTGGCTCAGGCCTACATGCTGTAGTCACTAGATACTGTAGACAGTCGTCAATGTATTCATCTAGCATATCTATTCCAGGGACATGAACATGGCTGATAAGTGTAGAGGCACTAGACATCATTTTTTTCTTTTATTTGCAACTGGGGAAAGGCAGAAATTAAATGTACAGAAACGTGATCTTTCACCTATAATATATATATATATATACACACACACACACACACACACACTCGAGGGGGATTTTATGGTCAGGGTACCATTCTCACAATTTTCTTGACCATTAAAAATACTGTTTAACAATAATGATTACGGAGATGCAATCAAAGGAACACGCTTTTCTATTGACATTAAAAGAAGTCAATAGGGTCATTGATAGGGTGACAAGTAAAATGTTATACAACTTTCCAATGTGCTTCTCAAATCAATTCCTGCTTGAAGTCATTTAATAGAATCCTTTTTTGGTAAATGCACACACTGCGTATTCGTCCAGATTTTTCATGTATCTTTGCATGCAGAAAATCTGCAGTGTCATACAGTAAGTAAAGGACGTTAATTTTAATTTAAATTTACATATTGCACCAGGAAAAAGTCTGCAAACTGACCTCCAGCGCAGATTAGGAAATGTGCAGCATGTCAATTCTTTATACGAAATTCATCATTTGCAATGAAAGGGAAAAAAATCTGCAACCAACTCCAAATGTAAGAGCCAAGATTCTTGTATAGAAATATTACTGCCCTGCTGAAAATCTGCAAGATGTGAATTTAGGCTATGTGTCCACGGGAGAATGTAGCTGCGGATTTTTCTGCATCAAAATCCGCACCTTTTCAAAAGGTGCGGATTTGCCGCGGATTTTTTTTTTCCCAATTTTAAAGCCAAAGGCTATATGTCCACGAGAGAATGTTGCTGCGGATTTTTCTGCCTCAAAATCCGCAGCTTTCCCCCAGAATCCGCACCTTAGCATAGCTGCGGATTTGACGCGGATTTCGTTGCGGATTTTGTCCATTGTACTCTAATGTGTTTCTGAATAAAGCTTTGACTGTTTTGAAGGCAAAAAAAAGTCTCTTTATGTCATTTCCTGTCCCAACCCTCCTTTCTTCTCCATTATCCATTTTGTTAGCAGTCTCACAGTGTGCTTATACAGAAAAGCTGCGGCCAACACCACTGGGCTCTGCCAACACCACTGGGCTCTGCCAACACCACTGGGCTCTGCCAACACCACTGGGCTCTGCCAACACCACTGGGCTCTTACATTCTAACAGGCTGTATATAATAACCCAGTGGTGGTGGCCGCAGCTTATAGCCAAAAAATGTGGTCCCATGTTCCCTTTCACTGTTATTTAAAAAAAAAAAAAAAAAAAAAAAAAAAAAAATGTGCTCCGCTGTATTTTCACTGTCCAGCCCGATGCAAGCGAGCAACTGAGGGCTGTGCTTCTCAGCGGGATAAGGCTGAAGCATTCTCTGCCCCTCCCGCTGAGAAAAAAAACAGTCCTCAGCTGCCCCTGAAAATGGCGGCTCCGTTGTGAAGCGCCATTCTCAGGTGCTGTACCGAGGCTCATCCAGCTGCCCTGATGCATTGGCTGGCTGGGTAATACGGGGTTAATGCCAGTTTTCTGCAAACTGGCACTAAGCCCGAGGTTCATAATGTCATGCCTGTGTAGACACAGCCATTATGAACCTCCATTTGGGAAAAAAGAAAACACAACACCTTTATTAAAAATTTTAATTGAAAGAAAAACACACATACATCCCTGATTGCCATCTTTATTACTCCCAAGCCTCAGAGGTTAATCCAGGACAATATCACAGGAAATCTCTCTGCCGGCTGCTGGGAGCGGCAGAACTCACTGACCGGGTCAGCTCAGTTCATAGCTGAGCTCGGGTCAGCTGACTTCACAGCATCAGCTGACCCGGGCACAGAAGTCAGCCGGTCACAGCAGCCGTCAGTGTATTAAATGCTGCACAGCTCTCTTCCGGCAGCTGGGAACGTCTGACTTCAGAGCCCTGGTCAGCTGACTTAATTCGCGAGCGCGGGCAGGTCAGCTGAGTGCACACCGACAGCTGAATAGTCGGCCGATGTGCACTCATCTGACCCGGGCACGGACGTCAGCCGGTCCCAGCAGACAGAAGAGAGCTTTGCAGCATCTCGTACACTGACGGCTGCTGGGACCGGCTGACGTCCGTGCCCGGGTCAGATGAGTGCACATCGTCAGCTGTCGGTGTGCAGTCAGCTGACCCGCCTGCGCTCGCGAATTAAGTCAGCTGACCAGGGCTCTGATATCAGACGTTCCCAGCTGCCGGAAAAGAGCTGTGCAGCATTTAATAATACACTGACTGCTGCTGTCACCGGCTGACGTCAGTGCCCGGGTCAGCCGGGTGCACATCGGAGCTGTCATGGATTATCGTCGGGGGATTCAGGGAGTAATAAAGATGGCAATCAGGGATGTGTGTATGTGTGTTTTTCTTTCAAATAAAATTTTTAAAAAAAGTGTTTTCTTTTCTTTATTACCAAACGGAGGTTCATAATGGCCGTGTCTACACAGGCATGACATTATGAACCTCGGGCTTAGTGCCAGTTTGCAGAAAACTGGCATTAACCCCGTATTACCCAGCCAGTCAAATGCATCAGGGCAGCTGGATGAGCCTCGGTACAGCACCTGTGAATGGCGCTTCACAACGGAGCCGCCATTTTCAGGGGCAGCTGAGGACTGTTTTTCTCAGCGGGAGGGGCAGAGAATGCTTCAGCCTTATCCCGCTGAGAAGCACAGCCCTCAGTTGCTTGCTTGCATCGGGCTGGACAGTGAAAATACAGTGGAGCACATTTTTTTTTTTTTTAAAAAAAAGAATTGTGAAAAAAGACCTGGGATCCTGTTTTGCCAGCTAAAAGCAAGCAGCCTGTAACTAGCTGCTTTTAGCTGGCAATCCAGAGTCCGGACACAACACGACTACACTGCCACTACTCTACACTACAAAATGGTGAAACTTCCTCTTCCTGAACTATCCTACATCACTTCCTGCGGATTTGTTTGCGAAATCCGCACCAAATCCACAGGAAAAAGAGCCTGTGGGAACAGACCTGCGGATTTCTTGCGGATTTTACACCTTGCATTGACTTGCATGGGAAAAATCCGCAACAAAATCCGCAACAATAATTGACATGCTGCAGATTTTTCCGGATTAAAATCCGCGGCAAATCCGCCGCGGAAAAATCCGCAGCATGGGCACAGCATTTCCAAAATGCCATTGAAATGGCTTGGAAGTGCCGCTGCTGCAGATTTTCGGCAAATCCGCGGCAAAATCAGCGGTAAATCCGCGGCAAAATCCGCGGTAAATCCGCAGTGTGGGCACATAGCCAAAATCCGGATGAAAATCCGCAACAATAATTGACATAGTGCAGATTTTTCCGGATCAAAATCCGCACGAAATCCGCTGCGGAAAAATCCGCAGCGTGGGCACAGCATTTCCAAAATGCCATAGAAATGGCTGGGAAGTGCCTGAGCTGCAGATTTTCGGGAAATCCGCGGATTTTCCGCAGCGTGGGCACATAGCCTTAGGGTATGTGCACACGTAGCAGATTTGTGTGCAGATTTTGGCAGGGGAAAAAAAACAAACTTTTTTTGTAGTTTTCGCAAGGTTTAAGATGCGGGGTTTTTTTCCCTGAGTTTTTAGGTCAAAGCAATAATGGGTCCTCCTGTCCTGTATCCTCATGATCGCTGCTGGGTCTTTGACTAATGTTACAACTGAGACCCGGCTCTCACTGCCAGGAGCAGTGTCCACAAAAAACATGTCTTTGAGGTTTCCACAAAAAAAAACAAAAAAAAAAAAAATGTCTTTCAGGTTTCTATTTCTGGACTACATGAGATTCCCTGGACTATGTTGGAATCCATTGACTACATCGAATCTGCAAGGATTTTTTTTTTTTTTTTTTTAATAAAAATTGTGAGCCAGGGAAAGTGGGGGAGAGTTTTATCAAAGAAAGTATTTTGTGTGTGTGTTCTATTTTCTTTTAACTTACTGGGCTAGTAATGGGGGGGGAATCTGATAGACACCTCTCCATTACTAACACGAGGGCATGCTGTTACCTACACTAAACAGCTGAAATCAACCCCAAAAATATTACACCTGTTTGCCACTGCACCAAGGCAATAGGGTAGAGTCAAGGCAAAAAGCCAGAATTGCAGCATCTAATATGATGTGTCATTTCTGGGGCGGCTGGGGTCTGGTATTTTTAGGCTGGGAAGTGCCCAATATAACCATGGATCTTCTCAAACTGATAGCCTGCAGCTGTCTGCTTTAACTTTGTTGGTTATCAAAAATCAGAAAAAACCCTCGTTTTTTAAAATTATTAGCTTAAACCAGGCTAAACACCCTTCAGCACCACATGAAGGGCACTCAAGAGTGCAAGTGTACAATACGCACGTGGGTTGTGACATTATGTAGGATATCTATTCTAATATTTAATCATCTATCTAGCTATATCTTTTTTTTTTTATCTATGAGTGTTTGTGTGTATTTGGACGTGGGTGGTTATAGTGTTTATGAGGTTTGTGAAGGTTATAATTATGCATGATTTTATACCACGATAATCTGTGACAAACTGGTTTCTTTGCTTTGGGCATCTTCCAGTTTGCTCTGCTGCCTGTGCTTCAACCATTGTACTGAGAAAAAAATGTGTTTATTACATGTAATAAAAAACATAAGGCGAAAACACATGTAAAAAGTGCGGAATTGGTGCAGGTTACATTTAATCTTGCCATCCAGTTCAGGGTGGAGATACCCTTATAGTGCAGATATCGGAGGTCTCTCGTAACACGTTCTGCACTTGCACAAACTGTACAGCTTTCTGGAATAAAATGAATAGCTTTTATTTCTTGGAAATTTAATACTTGTAAGGAATCATTCCTCCATCTTTTTCCATAAAAATACAACAGAAGTGTATCTTAGTTTCCACGGAATTTCCAGCCTTTTCTTAACGTTTGAGGGGTTCCCTGGCTTAATACTATCGCTTTGTGGTTTGCATTTTAAAGTAAAGTACGCAGAGTCTGGGCTTGCCACCATTACAAACGCTCTATGCTATTTTAGGCATAAGGTTCCATTACGGATAAGACAAGACCCTCTCGAAGGATGAAGATGCTGACAGCTGATACATTTTAATTCCAAAGCTCTTGGGTGCCTTTCACCTCTTCGCAATTTCAAGCACCATAATAGACAATGCTGTAGCGCTGCCGATAATCATACATATCTTCTGCAATAATCTAATTGCATGAAAACAGTGGGAGCGTAGAATTCTTCTTACTCGGAACACAAGGCCATTAATGCTTAGGCCAGAAAAAAATGGCTTCTGGCTCCTCAAAAATGAGCTGTGCGTGAAATCCTGGCTACAGCTCCCAACAAGCAGGATCCCAGAGCAGACGCTCAGCCGTGACTTTCTCTGACCCTTCAATGCTCCCTGCTATGCACGTGCTGCAAAACTCATTTCGCACAGATTGGAGACGCACACGATAAAGCTTATATTTTATTTATTGCATTATATGTTCCGTGCGGCTAAGCCGATTTAAACGCTGACCTGAAATGAGATGAACTAATCCCGAAGTCAACAAAGAAAGCTACAGATGCAGTTTGTTTCACATCTTTTAGGAAATGATGCTAATTCTGCGAGATACATTCAGTGCTTCTGTCTCATTTTGCCAGTTAAATCACATAAAGCGCTCAAACTGCCAAAGCAAATATGGAGCGAAAAAAAAGGGGGGGGGGAGGGATCGGATTATACTGGTATCTTTACAATCATCTCAAAGCTTCACTAAAATCCCATCAACATTCAATGGGCTGAGCTAAAAATCTGGTAATCTCTAGTATAAAAATCACATTCAGTATCATTACTAATATTGTCCTAAAAAAGGATTATAGTGATCATTAAATGTAGACCCAAAAGGCTGCTGCCTGCACAATCAGGTCAAGATTCAGCTACTCCTGTTAGTACACACACACAGCTCCAAAAATATTATCCCTCCAGCTACAAGCATAAAACTAATGCTGAAATGGGTAAGGAGGTCAGACACTTTCTCTTCCTAGTGAAGCTTTCCTTGGCTCCTCCAGGTTATGAATGGCCCAGACTCCTCCAATTGTAAAGCAGCTGGTCGCATGCTCCTCCGGCAGGGGCCATTGTATGAAACCTGCACTGACAGTCTCCAACCTCTTTAAAAGGAGTAGTTCACTAGTAGGACAACCCCTTCTGATTTAACTTGTTTCCCCCAGATAAAATAAAAGATCATGGTTCAGGGCTCATGTGACATTATGACGTCACGCGAGCCCAGAGTCCAATCACCGCTGACTTCTCTTCTCTCCCTGCCTTCGGACCAAATGAGTTAATCAACAGGAAGTGATGCTGCCGCTCACTTCCTGTTGATTGCTCATTTGGCCTGAAGGCGTGGCAAGAGAGGTCTGTGCCAGAACGGGAGGTGAATATAGGGTCTTTTATTTTAACTGGGGGGAAAAGTTGAATCAGAAGGGGTTATCCTAGTAGTAGACAACGCCTTTTAAATATTCAACTAGATGCAATAGACTCATTAGGAACAAAATATCCTTAGATTTCACAGATTCTAACAGTTTAAAAAGGTAATCTCTCAGCTGACTCGTGATGCTCAAAAGCATGGACAGCATGAATCATAGTCCAAATTGGTGAAGGATAAGGAGGTGGAAGGAGGAGGAGAAAGGAGGGGTGGGGCAGATGAGTAACAAGGAGGTGGGGTTTGGAGGGGAGCAGCTAACTGCTGTATAGAAATCAATGGGCTGGGGAGAGATGACTGGTAAGTTAGGAGTTAACCTGATTTTTCCCTTATGAGCTGCAGCCACCACCCATAGGCTCTTATATATAACTCCAGAATGCTGTATATAAGAGGCAAGGCCGCTCTGTAGAACGTAAAAAAAACTTTATTATACTCACATAGGGGCGGTCCAGTCTGATGGCTGTTACTCCTCCTTCCCAGCCCTCTGTGGATGATGCGTCCTAGGTCATCCACACAGGCCGGCATTATGGTCCTGCGCAGGTGCACATTGAGCTGCTCTGCTGACGGCAGATCAAAGTACTGTAATGCACAGACGCAAAGGAAAGGTCAGAGACCGCCCGCACACTACAATACTTTGATCTACCCTCTGTCGGGCAGAACAAAGTGCGCCTGCGCAGGAGTGCAATGCCGGCCTGTGTGGATTACGTAGGATGCATCAACCACACTGGGCTGTGAAGGAGGAGGATGGCGAACACAGCACAGAGGAGGCACTGGACACACGACACCTACCGGGCTGGACCGCCCCCCCCCCTAGGTGAGTATAATAAAAGGGGGTTTTTTTTACATTTTACAGAGCAGCCTGGACTCTTATATACAGTATTTTACAATGCTGTATATAAGGGCTATACAGGTTCCCTTTAATTCATATTAAAAAAAAAAAGAATTTTTACAAATCACCAAACACGATTGTCAAAGAAGCCCTAATGGCATGTGCAGATTCTTTTTACTGTTTCTTACTGAAGGGTCTTTGGTCAGTTTTTTTTTATGCCGCCTTTGTCACAGATTTTTTTTTTTGTGCATTATGCATAGAATGGTTAACAGCTTCCTTAAAGTGTTGTTTTTTTCAGGCTGGCTTTGGAGCCAATCCATCTGAAAAAAGATGCTATGTGAACATACGATTAGGGCGCGCTTCATACAGTGTTTTGGGATTTACATGACATTTTTAAAAGTTAATTCTTCAGCTTTTGTTTTTTCGTATTCTCAATTGTCAGGGTCTGTGCTACATTATAGCAAAATATAAAATGGTCACAATCCTTAAGGTCACATTCCCTAATGCATATTATTTAGAATGTTTTTAAAATTTTTCAATTTGTATCAAAGACACTATTAGGGTATGTGCGCACTAGGCGTTTTTTTCACGCTGCGTTTTTATGTGCGTTTTTGTCTAAAAAACGCACCCGCGGCTAAAAAAACGCGGCAAAAACGCATGCGTTTTTGCCGCGATTTGGTGCGTTTTTTGCTGCGTTTTTACTCACTGCGTTTTTAATCAGTGCACAATGCCATTAAAGATTGTTGATGAAAAAAAAAAAAAAAAAAAAAGGTCTGATGTCATTTCCTTCTTCAAAATGTTCATTGTATGCAGGAGAGCAGACAGCTGCAGAACTAGTGTATGCAGGAGAGCAGACAGCAGGTGCAGAACTACAAGTCTCAGCATCCTCCATTCACTAGTGTATGCAGGAGAGCAGACAGCAGCTGCAGAACTACAAGTCTCAGCATCCTCCATTCACTAGTGTATGCAGGAGAGCAGACAGCAGCTGCAGAACTGCAAGTCTCAGCATCCTCCATTCACTAGTGTATGCAGGAGAGCAGACAGCAGCTGCAGAACTACAAGGCTCAGCATCCTCCATCCAGGACTGTGTATGCAGTTTTTTGCCCAAAAAGAAAAAAAATGACATGGGCTTCGCCATATTTTTGTATGCTAGCCGGGTACAGCAGGCAGGTACGGGCTGCCCCCAACCCCCAGCTGCCTATTTGTACCCGGCTGGGAACCAAAAATATAGAGAAGCCCTTTTTTTTTTAATTATTTCATGAAATAATTAAAAAAAAAAAATGACGTGAGCTCCGCCTAATTTTTGAGTCCAGCCGGGTACAACTAGGCAGCTGAGGATTGGAATCCACAGTGCAGGGTGCCCATGCTTTCTGGGCACCCCCACTGCGAATTGCAGTCCGCAGCCACCCCAGAAAATGGCGCTTTCATAGAAGCGCCATCTTCTGGCGCTGTATCCAACTCTTCTAGCTGCCCTGAAGCCGGGTGGCGAGCTAGGTAATAATGGAGTTAGGGCTAGCTGTATATTATCAGCTAGCCCTAAGCCCGAAATTCATGGTGTCACGCCAATATTAGACATGGCCACCATGAATTTCTAGTAATGATAAAAAAAAAAAAAAAAAACACAACACACAGAAAAATATTTTTATTAGAAATAAAAACACAACACAATTAGTGACTCCATCTTTATTGAAATAAACCCCCCTCCGCAGTAATCCTGGGTCAGGGTCCCGCGCCGTCCAATCCGGATCCAATATCATCTGATCGGTTTGCTGGAAGGCATACCGATCAGATGATGTGTCAGGATCAAGTGCTTGAATCACATCACACATCAGCTGATTGTATAAAAGCCGATTATACAATCAGCTGATGCATCAGTAGAAAAAAAAAAAATAATACTCACTTATGTGCTGTGCTGATTACCGGCAGCTCCTGGAGTGATCGATTGGACAGGAGTCTGATCCTATACGATCGCTGCCGGAGCTGCCGGTAATCAGCTGATGAAGTCCCCTGACGGCAGGATCAGCTGATAGCCGGCCGGGCGCGAAAAAGCCGGCGACACCGCGATCAGCTGATGCGTCAGGTGACTGCATCAGGTGATCCACCGCCAGGTCCTGCAAGCAAGGTCCTGCACCGGGGAGACTGCACACAGCCAGAGCGGCGGTACCGGGAGGAGCTGGGAGCGGGCATGGCACCGGGACCCTGCGGACAGGTGAGTATATGACATTTTTTTTTTTTCTACTGTTCACTTTGGTTTTCGCCGCTGCCTCCACCTCCCGCCCAGACATGGCGCCACACGGAGCTGACATGCACAGGACGGGAGGTGGAGGCAGCGGTGACGGTACCGGGAGGATTCATGCTTCTGTGTTTACCAACAGAAGGAATCCTCTTCCTGTACACGTCACTGTAGTGCCCACCCCTTGCGTTTATAGCTGCGTTTTTAGTCATAGAAACGCGGCTATATGCGTTTTTCATTGCGTTTTTAACATCTCATTGAATTCAATGAGTGAAAAACGCAGTGGAAAACGCAGAAATAATTGACATGCTGCGTTTTTGTGGTCACCACAAAAACGCAGCTAAAAAAAAACGCTGTGTGAGGACAGCACTTCTGAAAACCCATAGACATTGCTGGGGAAGCAATGTCACTGCGTTTTCAGCACAAAAACGCGGTAAAAAAACGCCGCTAAAAACGCGGCAAAAACGCCTAGTGCGCACAAGGCCTTACTTACACGTAGAAGGGTCTGGATCAACTTTACAAATACAATAGGAAACAAGGAGCTCAGAAATTTTAAAAACGCCACTAATTGAAGGGCTCGTGCAATACCATCTGCATAGAAAAGTATGGGACCAGTTTGGTACTCTGTATTGGTACCTCTGTAGGAGAAAATAACTTTACAACAGGGCAAGTGATGTTGCACCCCAACTAATATTTTTCAATATGTATTTTAATAATATATATTTTTTAATTTTTTGTTTGCATTGCCGTAGAAGCATGTTTTTGGTGATAGAGAGGAGTCTCTCGTACTGTGCTGTAATACCGGTATCAGGGAAAGAAGTTACTGAAGATTTACACATCAGTCTTTATTACACATTTTTCTAATGTGACTTCATAGACCTAAGTGACTTGTTTCCCTATGAATTCTAGTTCAGACAGAGTTTTCCTTTATTTCCAAAGTATATGAAACATGTACATTTCTAATGGATTATATTACCCCATTCCTGCCTCACCCTTTAAAGCAGATTACAGCTATTCTAATCTGACTTTGAATACAGTTTAATGGCTTATCCAGTAAATGGGCAAAGAATTCCAAGGATTTAATGTCGACATGATATTTAATTGCTGGTTAATTAGAGCACATGGGTAGAAAGGAAAACACATAAATCTGTTCTGAAATCACCCCCTTTGGTGCAGCAATCAGTGAATGCTGAGATGTAGGTTAATACTACAGGGACGCAATATTATATCCTCTCTCCTAGAGCAACACAAAATACATACAAAATTGGGAGCTCAATGCTGATATCCAACTTTTGTTACAAAAATCTGTAAGGCCCCTTTCACATTGCGTTTCAATGGCTCCGTCGGAACTCCTGCCCCTCCCCCCACAAAACGTGTTTCGGACACATGTGCCAACAGGGCCATTGAGAATAATGGAGCAGACAGAGCAAGCGTATGCTCCGTCTTGCACTATTTTCGGGTCTATACGCGGATGCCCAGACGTAGCAGACTACATTCGGGTGTCCGCCTGCAAAAAGCGTATAGACCCGAAAATGGACAGAGCATATGATTGCTCTGTCTGCTCCATTATACTCAATGGCCCTGTCGGCGCATACGTCCGAAACACCTTTTGTGGGGGGAGGGGTGGGATTTCAGACGGATGCCCCGACGGATACACTGAAACTCAATGTGAAAGTAGCCTTCTGCTTAGTTAGGCTAAGTTCACACATCCTGTGTTTTGCATCAGTCACAATCCGTCGCCTTGGGGAATTACGGTATCCTGCAAAATATTTTTCAGGAATCCTGTATTTCCCCATAGACTTCTATTAGCGACGGATTGCGACTGATGACCCTGCGTTGCATCCGCTGCGTCGCGGTCCGTCGTTTTTGACTGACCGCCGAGCGGGGAGCAACGCAGAATGTAACGTTTTTCGGGCCGTCAAAATTAATGCGCCGCGCAGGAATCCGTCGCCATCCGTCAAGCTTGTAATGCATGTCTATGGTGCTGGATTCCGTCGTAATCCGTCTTACAACGGAATTACAACGGAATCCAGCGCAGGATTCCGTCATGCTCTACTGAGCATGCCCAGCATGCTTGGCACGCCCACTGGGCTGTCCCAAACACAGACGGATCATGACTGATCCGTCAAAAAACGGACGCACAGCGGATGTAACGGACGCAACTGATCCGTTTTTTCACAGGATTCCTGTGAAAGGAATCCTGTGAAAAACACATCAGTTGCATCAGTTGACATCTTGAAAATGACTGATCCGTTGCTGACGGACCTGACGGATTGAAAACACAGGATGTGTGAACTTAGCCTAATTAAATCGGCCTCATTCAGATTTTCAAAAGAGCGTCATCAGGTTTTATCAAACTGTCTTCACCTTTTCTTATCTGTCAGTGATTCTTTCTTGCAGCATACAGATGGCATCAGAGCGCGGTCCGATTTTTTACAAATCCATAGACTTTCATTGCAGAGTTTGATCAGACACTTGGATCAATATCGAGCATATCTCCACGATTATGCACCACTGGGTCCACAAAAAATCATGGACATGTGAACAACTCCAGAGACTGTCATAGGTAGGAGTGCTATCCGTGAAAAAAACAGGTGGCATTCATACGTGGAAATTAATTTGTGAATGAGCCTTTCAGCAACATAAATCCACACCACTGGGCAGAAATGGTTTTTTAACTTAGAATAGTAATAATTGAAATAGCTAGGCTTGTATGTGCTCTATAATAATGAAATCTATATTATACTAACGAGACATTAACCCCAACTCTGGCTTCACAACATAGCGCAGAAAGGAATACCACCACTATAAAAATCAATAAAAAAGCATAATAATAATATGCACAATTCATATTAAAAGAAGCCATAGCACGTAACATTTTATTCCACATTCCACTCCCGTGACTGACAGTTACATGGCTAATTGAGACAGATGGCCAGTAAGACATGCCATCCTCACACAACCCCACAGTGAATGCCATCCTTCCCTTTGCATGAGACTAAGGAAGGATCGTGTTCATCACAAGATTTTTCCAGGATGATAAAGTTCAATAAGAAACTATACTTAAGCACTCATCATATTAGGAAATATACCAATCAGCTCTAACATTAAAGCCACGAACAGGTGAAGTTAAAGGGATTGTCCCACTATCTGGGCAACCCCTTCTCATTCCCCT
>NC_134356.1:442473695-442494142 GCF_048569485.1 Anomaloglossus baeobatrachus | reverse complement strand
CGTACACCCCATGATGTACAGTCCCCCCCCATCGTACACCCTGATGTACAGTCCCCCCCCCATCGTACACCCTGATGTACAGTCCCCCCCCATCGTACACCCTGATGTACAGTCCCCCCCCATCGTACACCCTGATGTACAGTCCCCCCCCCATCGTACACCCTGATGTACAGTCCCCCCCCATCGTACACCCTGATGTACAGTCCCCCCCCCATCGTACACCCTGATGTACAGTCCCCCCCCATCGTACACCCTGATGTACAGTCCCCCCCCCCATCGTACACCCTGATGTACAGTCCCCCCCCCCATCGTACACCCTGATGTACAGTCCCCCCCCCCATCGTACACCCTGATGTACAGTCCCCCCCCCCATCGTACACCCTGATGTACAGTCCCCCCCCCCATCGTACACCCTGATGTACAGTCCCCCCCCCCATCGTACACCCTGATGTACAGTCCCCCCCCCATCGTACACCCTGATGTACAGTCCCCCCCCCCCATCGTACACCCTGATGTACAGTCCCCCCCCCCCATCGTACACCCTGATGTACAGTCCCCCCCCCCCATCGTACACCCTGATGTACAGTCCCCCCCCCCATCGTACACCCTGATGTACAGTCCCCCCCCCCATCGTACACCCTGATGTACAGTCCCCCCCCCCATCGTACACCCTGATGTACAGTCCCCCCCCCCATCGTACACCCTGATGTACAGTCCCCCCCCCCCATCGTACACCCTGATGTACAGTCCCCCCCCCCATCGTACACCCTGATGTACAGTCCCCCCCCCCATCGTACACCCTGATGTACAGTCCCCCCCCCCCCCCATCGTACACCCTGATGTACAGTCCCCCCCCCCCCATCGTACACCCTGATGTACAGTCCCCCCCCCCCCATCGTACACCCTGATGTACAGTTCCCCCCCCCCCCCCATCGTACACCCTGATGTACAGTCCCCCCCCCCATCGTACACCCTGATGTACAGTCCTCCCCCCCCCATCGTACACCCTGATCTACAGTTCTCCATCACAGCCTGAGCCTTGTGGTGCGTTTACCACAACACACGACTTGTGTCTGCTCTGTGGAGGGGTCAGACACTGCCCGCACACCCCAGATGCCATCCTGCCACCCCTCTGAGCTTGATGAGTGCCCCAGCCTCATGCCAGTCATTCCCGATGGGTGATGTGTACAGTAGGTGTATGGCCGTGCTGTAATTGCTGCCAGTATGCGCGGTATTTGTGGTATTTGGGATCTGAGTAGTGTGGAGGATCGGGCAGTGCTGGACTGGGGATGTTTCATTTGGGTCCTGGGCACACAGTGCTGGGCCGTGTAGTCAGGGCCCCGTGCCCAGAGGGAAGGGGACGCTCCTCCATTGCTGACCATTGTGCCTCTTCTGCTGATTTCTGTAGTGAAGAGACTTCCAGCTGTAGGATTTACAGTAATGGCAGCGATCATATTCCTATGGAGCCTCCGCCATATCCCCTCCTATTCCTTACGTAGATCCACACCCTGCTGGAATCACACGTGTAGACTTTTTATGCATTTTTGTGCCAAAGCCATGAGTGGATCCAAAAAGCCGGAAGGTTATACAGCAAAGCGCGGTACTCCTCTCCGTATATCAGACCCGGGGCCGTGTGCTCAGCCTTACCTTTACCTCAGCAATTTTCTGCTGATTATTTATTTATTTATTTATTTATTTATTTATTTATTAGCTTATAAAAAAAAGTCCTGCTTTTCTTGCTTTTTTTCTTTTTTTTTTTTGGGTGTAATATTCCTTTTTATTTACATATGTAATATTTCATGTGTTTTTCCAGCTCTACAGACAAAGCTATGGGAAAACGCAGGAAGCAGGGCTGTTTGTAGCGTGTCTAATGTTTTCTTATTGATTTATAGCCAACATCTGGCTGCAATGCTGATCTTCCTCAGGGAGGTGGTAAAAATTGCATAATTTTTGCCAAAAAAAGGGAAAATGTATGTTCAAACACCTTCCCTGTAATGTAGCGCGTGGTTTATCACAACGTGGCACCTGCCTGTTACAGACCGGACGCACGGACATCACGCTGCAGGTCCTATGTGATGTTCTTCACTGAAAGAAACGTAGAAAAAAGTGAAAAAGGCAAATAAGGCCACAATGAAGCGTAAAAGATACAAATATGGCACATGCCAGTGATACCTTCTGGTTTTAATGCATTGATGACACTCTATTCAACATGAATGTATCCAAATTATCGGCAGAGTGCGGGACCCAAGTCCCCTGCCCGGTCCTAACCGCGGCTGCTGCAAACCCAATAAGCGCCTGTATGATAAAGTAAGAGATGAGCGGACCTGTGGATGTTCGGGTTCAGCCAGACTTTAGTTAAAAGTCTAATATGGGACCCAGACTTGACGCCGATCCGCATATAAGTCAATGAGGACCCGAACTAACGGACTCGACTCAAGTAACAAATATAATGGTAGTCACTGATTGGGCAGTTCAGCTCTCCACCGGCATACAACCAGCCATATACAGAGCATTTCTGGGAGGAGGTAGGGCGTTTTTTTTTTTTTTGAGCACAATCCATCGGAAAACATTGCTTTGACCCCCCACAGTGCGAGCCATTCAGAGGCCGCAGGTGGCCCTCACTGGGCCGAGCACTGAGCGTACCCAAGCACCCTAATGCTTGACTGAGTGGTTAGTATATGGACAGCACCCAAACTTTTTTTTTTCTTAAAACATATTGGGGTTCGAGCCCTGGACACCCAGTGATCTTTCGGGTTTGCTCATCTCTAAAAGCAAGGCCACACTAACGTCACGTCTGTGCCATCTATTAAGTGTATACATTGGGATGCAGGGCACTGAAGCAAACATACAGTGCTGTGTGTATCTATCTATCTGTGTGTATTTTTTGTGGGATGCCACTACATAGTATTTTAGCCGACTACACCCTTCAACTGACCCAACAACAGCTTTTTTTGCCCGCCGTCCAGTGCATTGAGCCCTATGTATGTGTTTGGGAGCTTTCCTGACATGTGCCATAAGTAGGGCTCTCATGTGACCAATATTGTTAGAACGCCTCTTTTTCAGTAGTTCTCATGGAAAATCTTGCCTCCAGGCTACAAGTGTGTAGGTGACTTCCGTTGCCCTTGTAATGCTGATCCGTGTTCTGACAGGTCCAACGATGATCACCCATGGCCCATGTCTCTGTGCGCTGGGCTGTACGATCACAGGTCGCTCCTCTACCGGGTGCAGACTGGCACTATAAACCTGTAGGGCACATTATAACCCCCTATCGCTTCTTGTTGTCATTTTGATACATGACCGGGGAGGATTCTGTACGCGCGGTCCTGATGTCGGAGAGCTGATGGCATACACTAGGCCAGGCAGGCACATGCTGTGTGATTGATGTGGTGCATCTTGCCAGACGTTAGACGCTCTTCCTTACGCCTCTTCTTGGCTTACTTACAATATTTTGCACCAAATTAATGGCGCATGCCGTTAATAAATCTGGCACATTTCACCGCTCTGTTTAACCACGTCCTCCTCCTTTTACGCTGCACACCTCTGAGCTACATTTAGCACACTGTTTTATTTTCATTGTGCCAGCCTATAATTGGCATGCGTAGGCTCGGAAAAGCCTTGTGTTTATTTTCTAAATGAAGGATGGAGATCAGCGTGAAGCACATTCCGGGCAGAGATCATCGCTGCTATGGAGTGGATTCGGATAAAGCTTGGCCTACCCGCACGGCCGGTGCGGGAACATCTGTCGCTGCAATCTGCCCCTGACCCAGATCGGACACCAGTGGTCACAGTCTGCAGCCTCACATGTGCGCATTGTCCTCTGTAACACATGGGTATTGTCATTTTCTACAAGCCAGTGATCGCATGTCCAGGAAGAGGTTAACCAGAGCCTTTCTGTTTGTAGCACAAAGCTCTTTTCATCTTGTGGGACGATGACATTTTCACATGACGGGAGACAACCCCAGGATATCCCATAACGGGAAAGTGCAAGCTCCATCATTGAGTCATGATCTGCGGCACCTCGGAATATCTGTGATGGTGGAATGCATTATGGTCTGTTATTATCATCAGTGAGTCACAAAGTGCCCCCTCTAATGATGATACCACCCTGTGTCATTCCACATTACTTTGGGGTGTACATATTTAAGAAGAGCTGGTGCCTGACATTTTCTGAGTGCTGTCTATTTATGCCAGCAACATTCCTATGGCTTAAAGGGGTTTTCTCATCCTGTAACTGGGCTCTGAAAGCCTCATCCATCAGTTGACACATTCTGAAAATGATTGGCCATGTCCTCAAATCCAGCAAAATGGAAAGGGTTTGTTGTTAGTAGGTCCATCTGGTGCCCTGGGCTTTATAGCATGGTTGTTAGTGGGTCTGTCTGGGTGCCCTGGGCTTTACGGGCAGGATTGTTAGTGGGTCTTTCTATGTGTCCTGGGCATTATGGGTAGGGTTCTTAGTGAGTAACCTGGGCATTACGGATAAGGTTGTTAGTGGTCTGTCTGGGTGCCCTTAGCATTATGGGCAGGATTGTTAGTGGGTCCGTCTGGGTGTCCTGGGCATTATGGCAGGGTTGTTAGTGGGTCTGTGTGGGTGTTTTAGGCACTACGGCATGGTTGTTAGTGGGTCTCTGTGGGTGTCCTGGGCATTATGGATAGGGTTCTTAGTGAGTGCCCTGGGCATAATGGACAGGATTGTTAGTGGGTCTGTCTGGGTGCCATTAGCATTATGGGTAGGGTTGTTAATGGGTCTGTCTGGGTGTCCTGGGCATTATGGGTAGGATTGTTAGTGGGTCGGTCTGGGTGTCCTGGGCATTATGGTTAGAGTTCTTAGTGGGTAACCTAGGCATTACGGGCAGGATTGTTAGTGGGTCCATCTGGGCATTACCGGTAGGGTTCTTAGTGTGTAACCTAGGTATTACAGGCAGGGTTGTTACTGGGTCTGTCTGGGTGCCTTTGGCATTACGGGAAGGGTTCACTTATTGGGCAGGTTGTGGAGCAGTCTATACCAATCACTGGATTCCAGCTGACCTTGTTCACCGTTGATGAGGACAGTAGTGATCCCCCACTTCTAGGTGGGCACACTTATTTTTGTTACTCTGGGTGATCACACCTCATGTCCTCCGGACACTGTAGAGGCGGCTTTCTTTGCCATGTTGCAGTTATGTTTGGCGTTGGTTGGATCACACTTGGAGCCATAGTTTAGTTTTTCCCATTTGCTCCTTGCCTCTCTCTTTACATTATAGCGTACATATATACGATATATGTATTGAATACACTGATATAAACTACCCGTAATGCTGACTTCCCTCTGTACATAATCTGTTTACTTCTTGTTAGTATTTGCATAGTATGATGCAGTTAGTTGTAAATCAGGTTGAGGCACATGGCTTAGTGACCTGGCCTTAGAGGGTCACTGCAGCTTAAAGAAGAACTTTAACAATTTTTTATCTTCATAATTTAATAGTACCAGTGAAGATAAGAAACTATGTAATATTATCAGAGCAATGTATTCCTTTCTCTTCCTGAACTGATCTTATTTTACTTGTAAAACCTGTCTTCAGTGTGTACAGATTTCTCCCATTGCTGAGATAGGATGTGACAGTTGGTGCTCATAAGGTTCAATGGAGAAGGAAAACAACCCGTACAGTTTAGGCTTTATTAATGTACTGAGGAGGAGCTCTCCAAGAATGTAATTTATTCCTCTAAATATATGATCACTGGGCGTCCGACTTCTAGGATCCCCCCAAGTCATGAGATTAAGGCTGTACCCCAACAGTATAAAAAATTGGTCTGATTTATTTTTTCTGTCACTTACCATCCATATGCAATCCGTTCTCTTTTACAGTAATTAATTATTTACAGGACCATTTACAGTTTCCTATGATACAGTTTTGTATGTGTAAAAAATAGGATGCTGTAATACAGGCATTGGCGTCCCCACACTGTCCTGCTGCCCACCCCCAGTGGGGATGTTGGCGCTGTCACCCTCCTGGTCGCTCAGCAATGGCTGCTCCGTCTCCATTCTCTGCCGCCACTCCTGGGGCCTACACACGCTGCACGGGCCTCCTGGGATCTCTTCTAGGGCGCCTGCACCTGTCTATATGTTGCTAATTGTCAGGTCCCTTGTCTTGCTGCTGTATTGCTGTGTGCCGCATTACTCATACCGCCAGTGTTTCATTACCTGACTTAACCACTGCTGCAGCTATCCATGCCAGCTGTATCTGCTGAACCCGCTGCTGCAGCTATCCATACCAGCTGTATCCGCTAAACCCGCTGCCGCAACTATCCATGCCAGCTGTATCCGCTGAACCCGCTGCTGCAACTATCCATGCCAGCTGTATCCGCTGAACCCGCTGCCGCAACTATCCATGCCAGCTCTCTCCGTTGAACCCGCTGCCGCAACTATCCATGCCAGCTGTATCCACTGAACCCACTACTGCAGCTATCCATGCCAGCTGTATCCACTGAACCCACTACTGCAGCTATCCATGCCAGCTGTATCCGCTGAACCCACTACTGCAGCTATCTATGCCAGCTGTATCCGCTGAACCACTGCTGCAGCTATCCATGCCAGCTGTATCCGCTGAACCACTGCTGCAGCTATCCATGCCAGCTGTATCCGCTGAACCACTGCTGCAGCTATCCATGCCAGCTGTATCCGCTGAACCACTGCTGCAGCTATCCATGCCAGCTGTATCCGCTGAACCACTGCTGCAGCTATCCATGCCAGCTGTATCCGCTGAACCACTGCTGCAGCTATCCATGCCAGCTGTATCCGCTGAACCACTGCTGCAGCTATCCATGCCAGCTGTATCCGCTGAACCACTGCTGCAGCTATCCATGCCAGCTGTATCCGCTGAACCACTGCTGCAGCTATCCATGCCAGCTGTATCCGCTGAACCACTGCTGCAGCTATCCATGCCAGCTGTATCCGCTGAACCCACTACTGCAGCTATCCATGCCAGCTGTATCCGCTGAACCCACTACTGCAGCTATCTATGCCAGCTGTATCCGCTGAACCACTGCTGCAGCTATCCATGCCAGCTGTATCCGCTGAACCACTGCTGCAGCTATCCATGCCAGCTGTATCCGCTGAACCACTGCTGCAGCTATCCATGCCAGCTGTATCCGCTGATCCCGCTGCCGCAGCTATCCATGCCAGCTGTATCCGCTGATCCCGCTGCCGCAACTATCCATGCCAGCTGTATCCGCTGATCCCGCTGCCGCAACTATCCATGCCAGCTGTATCCGCTGATCCCGCTGCCGCAACTATCCATGCCAGCTGTATCCGCTGATCCCGCTGCCGCAACTATCCATGCCAGCTGTATCCGCTGATCCCGCTGCCGCAACTATCCATGCCAGCTGTATCCGCTGATCCCGCTGCCGCAACTATCCATGCCAGCTGTATCCGCTGATCCCGCTGCCGCAACTATCCATGCCAGCTGTATCCGCTGAACCTGCTGCTGCAACTCTCCATGCCAAGTGAACCTGCTTCTGCATTCTCCTCTGTGCCTGCCACATCAGCCATCCCAGCTGCATCTGCCATTACAGAGGCAGTCAGTATCCGTACCTCTGGTGCCAACTGCTGAGGTGCTGAGATCCCCTGACGGCAACCTACCAGCACAAGCCTATCCCCACCTCCTGGTATAGTGACATCTTGGTAGCCGTTCAGGTACGCTCTTCCAGGTCAGAGATTGGTGCCTTGGTAGATCCACTCCCCGCTTGCACCCACGAGCGTTATAGATGCCATACTGTAGCATCCCATATATTATTATTTTTTTTTTTTTTGTTGTATTTCTCGTTCCCATAGACGTGAGCCTCATCTGATTTCAGAATCCAATTATAGCATCCTGCAATTTTTTGTTTTCGCAGCCAGGTACTGTAAGTGAAATAAACTGGTCATCAGCCCTGCCCCATTGAGTAACGAGTCAGTGGGCTATACTATAAAAAATCCGATCTATACACTCGTATGCACGAGCCGTGAGGGTCTTATCACTGGAGTGGTAGTGCAAATTCTGACCACCCAGGGCTCAGAGGGATGGGACCATTGTTATGATCAGTTTGTTGCACCCAGAACCATTATACATTTATTACCTATTCTAGAATATACAGTACATCAAACAAAGCCAGATGCCCTCATTCCTGTGATGGAGGCAAAAAAAATACATATGGGTTTTTTTTTATTTTTTTTATATAGGCTACCATATTATATTATTAAAAAAATAAAATAAAAATCAAACAGACAGTTGCAGTCTGAAATGCTAAAGCATGCAAACAATGAATGCAAGAATATAGATCTGCATCACTGCTTGAGGAAATCAATCTACGCCATTACCGCCCTATACAGTGGCATATGCCAGCCTGTGTATGTCCCCTTCTGATGTATACGTCTGACTCACTATGTAAACACATTGTGGACGTGCCCATATTTTGACTTTTATAGGTGACGTTACAGAAAGTAATGTGACGGACGCAGCTAATCCCGATCTCGCTGTCTGGGGAGGCTTGTGTCGTCGTGATTGCTAGGTCAGAGCTTGAGCCAAATTCTTTCGTTTCATAGTGTTCATTAGTATGACCCGTATGCATGTCACAGACAGTCCTTGGTATAATGAGGTTGTTTCACACTGCCATAACCTGCCCTTATAACAGTACCCATTAATCTCTTTATGTTCTAACCTTCCGCTGCTCCTTTATAGTGGTGTGATTCAGAAGAAGAGCAGTTGGGGGGGGGGGGGGGGGGCAGCTGTTGTGACCTCATTGTATCGTTTGGGTAGAGGTATTTACTTTCAGTATCTTGATCCTTTTTTTTTGGGATTCTTAATGATCATTTTTGTGCATTGTTCTCCATTTCCCTGAGTCACATGGGTTCTGCTAGTGAGTGACACATCCCACTCTGCGGCCGTTTGTCACATAGCATATACTGAGGCGATGGAGCTTTCGAGGCCAGCACTAATGGGTGAGTTTGTAGAAGTGTGTGTGTGTGTGTATGTGTGTAATATATATATATAAAATATAATATATATATATATATATATATATATATATATATATTAGTCTCAGCAGGCCTTCATGGTAAGATAGCTGCTAGGAAACCACTGCTAAGGAAAGGTAACAAGCAGAAGAGACTTGTTTGGGCTAAAGAACACAAGGAATGGACATTAGACCAGTGGCAATCTGTGCTTTGGTCTGATGAGTCCAAATTTGAGATCTTTGCATCCAACCACCGTGTCTTTGTAGAAAAGGTGAACGGATGGACTCTACATGGCTGGTTCCCACCGTGAAGCATGGAGGAGGAGGTGTGATGGTGTGGGGGTGCTTTGCTGGTGACACTGTTGGGGATTTATTCAAAATTGAAGGCATACAGAACCAGCATGCCTACCACAGCATCTTGCAGCGGCGTGCTATTCCATCCGGTTTGCGTTTAGTTGGACCATCATTTCTTTTTCAACAGGACAATGACCCCAACACACCTCCAGGCTGTGTAAGGGCTATTTGACTAAGAAGGAGACGGATGGGGTGCTACGCCAGATGACCTGGTCTCCAGTCACCAGACCTGAACCAATCGAGATGGTTTGGGGTGAGCTGGACCGCAGAGTGAAGGCAAAAGGGTCAACAAGTGCTAAGCATCTCTGGGAACTCCTTCAAGACTGTTGGAAAACCATTTCCGGTGACTACCTCTTGAAGCTCATCAATAGAATGCCAAGAGTGTGCAAAGCAGTAATCAAAGCAAAAGGTGGCTACTTTGAAGAACCTAGAATATAAGACATATTTTCAGTTGTTTCACACTTTTTTGTTAAGTATTTCATTCCACATGTTTTCATTCATAGTTTTGATGCCTTCAATGTGAATCTACAATTTAGGGTCCTGAAAATAAAAAAAACTCTTTGAATGAGAAGGTGCGTCCAAACTTTTGGTGTGTGTGTGTGTGTGTGTGTGTGTATATGTGTATATATGTATGTGTATGTATATGTATATATAATATATATATATATATATATATATATATATATATATATATATATATATATATATGTATGTATATGTGTATGTATGTAAAATATATAAAATTGCATACATACATACAGATGTGTGTGTTTTATAATTTTACAGAAAATGAGCAGCACGTTCCTACTGATTTGGGACAATGCCTCCACAACCTATATGTAGGTTTTTGCAGAACTACAATGGTGGCCGCTGTCTATTGGAGATAAGTGGCAGCGGTGGTCCTTTTTCCCCCAGATCCATGCTTCTCTTCAGGTTCTCACTTTCCTTGCAGACGTTGCTCTCCCATTCATCCGGGTGAGGCTTGGGAAATCCATACGCTGCTGATAAATCCCCATGTCATAACTTGTTCAGTATTAACAAAAGCAAACACTGACTTTTTGTTACTCCCATATTAATTTGCTGCCAATTTTTGAACAATTTGTATCACACATGGCCGTTAGATATTTAATGCAGCCACATGTAACTTTTTTTTTTGGCAGGGGTTAGCAAATTAAAATTTCCTTTTGTAACTCAACCACAAACCTCAGGGTCATGGAATACGGCATCCTAGGAGATAGTATATCTCGTCATCACGATCTGCAAACTCCGCACTGGTGCTGACCACAAGTATGTGTTGGGATTATTTTATGGTTACTGGTAGATTAGTCTTTAATGCTTAAAATGGCTTGAAATCTTCTTTCCTTCATAGACGGAGCCGGTGATTACTGCCAGGAATGGGCTTGGGTAGAGCTGCTCCATCCATGTGTCATTGTCGGAGGGTGGGACGCATTCTGAGGACCATGTGTCAGTTCCTCCTGTCACTTCTGAGCTTTTGTGAAGGCATAGACTGTCTGCCTTTGTCTGTGTGTGGGGGATGTGACGTGCCAAGCCGCTTTTGTAAGGGGACATATGGGAAGGGCTCTCTGTTCTGTCACTGAGAAGCCGTATTCATGTCTCCACTACTAACACAACCCTTCTCAGCAATACAAAATCTATTATGACTCGTTCTATCAAGTCAACGGTGGCCTTCTGAGAGGGAACCAAAACTGGGACTTTATTGCCTTAGAGGTCTCTGTATTGCTAGTAGTTCCTGTTAACACTGTGCCTGGTATTGTGAAGGAAGCTAACACAATGGTGACATGAAGCATTTCAGTTTCTGTCTCACTGGACAACTCCATAAAGAACCATAGAAGATCAAACGGTCTATGTATGTAGTCCGTAAAAGCATCCTTCAAAGAGATCCCATTACTTCCCGAACATTAGACCTTGTATCCTCAGGTCCTTCACTGACAGTGCTGCTGACCAAAGCTGATTACCATTGATTGACCCACATCGTCCCCGTCCTCTGGACCCGGCTGGCTCGCACCCATTTATCGATCCTACAGTATGTTTTTTATAATAAATTGTGGAACTATGATTTAGTCCTCAGTGGTGAGCCACGTGTTAATAGTCATTTACTAGTACAGGCTAAAATCTGGCTGCCGTGCTTCTCTCCTTCAGGCCCCAGCTGCTGAACTGGCAGTGCCCGAGCTCTTGTATGGCTGTACAGGGAGCCATGTGTGCTCCTACCGGGAACAGCTGTAGGGTGAGGAAGCACGTGCCTCGCATGACTATGATATGGAGGCACATACAATTCATTCTTTATGGCAATCATTTTAGCTTACCACAATATTTTTTTCATAGGTTATTTTTTTTTTTTGGCAACAATTATATCTATTAATTTTTGGTATATTATGGTAGATCTGAAAAGCCACGCCAGCATCTTTTTATGATTGGCATCTCTAAATTTGAGAGTGAATATTTGTCCTTAGGTTTACGCGTATATGTGCATGCTGTGTTCTGGTTTTGACAACAAAACTGCACCCTCTGCTAGACTTTGACTGTAAACACTGCGCTTGACAAAAAAGAGCGGTAAAAATGCATACGTTTTTGTTAATGTGCTTTTTAAATCAGAAAATGATAGGATGTTTGATAGAAAGAGATAACAGAATCGCTTGATAAAGGGATAGCTAGCTTTTTTTTTTTTTTTAAATATACAGCACATCTGGAGGCTGCAACCCTAAGCTGTCTGCTGTACCTTGACTAGTTATGAAAAATAGAGGTGAACCCACTTTTTTTTTTTTTTTTATATGATGTGGGGTCCCCCAATTTTTCTAAAGACAGCCAAGGTACAGCAGACATCTGGGGGTTGATATTATTAGGGTGGGAAAGGCCATTGTTATTTGTCCCTTTACAGCCTAACAATAGCAGCCGAGAACCATCCTATAAGATGCGTCAATTCTGGTGCTGGGCCTGGCTCTTCCCATTGCCCTGGTGCGGTGGCGATCGGAGTAATACGGAGTTAATAACAGCCCACAGCTGCTACTAAGCCTTAGATTAGTGGTGGCAGGCATCTATGAGACACCCCCCCCCCCCATCACTAATCTGTAAGCGAAAGTAAATAAACACAAACACCCAAAAAATTCTTTATTTGAAATAAAAGCCAAAAAAGTACCCTCTTTTCACCACTTTATTACCCCCAGTCACAGTTGATCGCAGAATATTTATTTAGGAGGAAATATTTCAGGGACCTGACTTGTTAAATTTGTGATATCCTATTATAGTGCCACGTTCAAACTCAGCAAGCTCTTTAGAAAGACCCATTCTTTCACAGACTGCATGGCTATGTTCTGTAATTTTTTCATCAGATATACTCAAATTGTCTCTTCAGGGAGGAAGAAGCAAACTCTAGCACCACCTATTGGAAGTAGCAATCCTAAAAGTCAAAAGTGGCCCTTTAATAAACCTTGTCATATGACCTAGGATTTATGCTAGATCAGAACCTCAATTTGCAGACACTGTGTTTCGGGATGATTGTCCCTCGTCAGTGCAGAGTATGAGATCTGATCTCATGACATGAGAGAAGCTCTACTGGGGTCTAAGGGGAAAACTTTTTTCCTTGCAGACATTGACCGATTTTTATGAACAAAATGCAAAGTGAATGAACCAAAGATAAATCTAAATCCAATTGATATTTGATGTGACCACACTTTCTTTTCAAACAGCAGCAATTGTGCTATATTCACTTTCACACCGTTTGTGAAGGAACTGGCCAAGGAGGTTGTTCCAAACATCTTAGGGGCACTTGCACAATACGACATCGCAGGTGCGATGTCGGTGGGGTCAAATTGAAAGTGACGCACATCTGGCGTCGCAGGCGATATCTTAGTTTGTAAAGCCTTTTTGATACGATTAACGAGCGCAAAATCATCGTAATCGTATCATCGGTGTAGCGTCGGTCATTTCCATAATTTGGAAATGATCGATGTTACGATGTTGTTCCTCGTTCCTGCGGCACCACACATCGCTGTGTGTGAAGCCGCACGCAGGAGCGAGGAACATCACCTTACCTGCGTCCTGCGGCTCACGCTAGCTATGCGGAAGGAAGGAGGTGGGCGGGATGTTTATGTCCCGCTCATCTCCGCCCCTCCGCTTCTATTGGCCGCCTGCCCTGTGATGTCGCTATGAAGCCGCACGACCCGCCCCCTTAAGGAGGCAGGTCGCTGACCAGAGCAATGTCGCAGGGCAGGTGAGTGCATGTGAAGCTGGCATAGCGATAATGTTCGCTACACCAGCTATCACCATGATATCACTGCTGCGACGGGGGCGGGGACTATCGCGCTCGGCATCGCAAGCATCGGCTTGCGATGTCGTAGTGTGCAAAGTGCCCCTTAGAGCTCTCATTGTTGTAGCGTTGCACAAATACTTTGTCACTTCATGTAACCCCAGACCGGCTCGATGATGTTGAGATCAGAGCCCTCTGGGGAGCATATCATCATTTCCAGAACTCCTTGTTCTTCTTTACTTTAATTCTTAATGACATTGGCTCATGATGGATAATGATCTGCCTGCATTGAAGGCATCAATAATCCTGACCAAATCCCCAACTCCACTTGCTCAAATGCAGTCATAAACATGCAAGGGACCTCCATCATGCTTGACTGTTGCCTGTAGACACTCATTATTGTACCACTCTTGAGTGCCTTGATGAAGAAACTACCTTCTGTTACTGCCAAATATTTGTCATTTTGTCTTATCGGATCAGAGCACCTGCTTCCATTTTTTTTTTTTTTTTGCACATCTGTTCCTATGTTGTGCATAGTTTAGTTGCTTGGCCTGTTTTCCATTTTGAAGGAATGGCTTTTTGCCAGCAATTCTTCCATGAATGCCACTAGTAGTCACTCTTCCCTGAACAGTAGATTGGTGTAGCTGGTCCCCAGGGGTTCTTGCCCGTTCTGAGCTGATGGCACAGTGGGACATCTTCCAATTTCGAAGAGTAGTAAGCATGATTTGTTTTTCATCTGTTACACAAATTTTCTTTGGTCAATCACTACTTCTGTGGTCTTCAGTGTTGCTCATTTTTTGGGTGATTCTTTAAAAGAGCTTGAACAAGACATTTTGAAACCTTAACCTGGGACAGACCTGGGCAAGGGGCGGCCCGCGGGCCACATCCGGCCCGCCTACTCTCTGTGACCGGCCCGCCTGGCTCAGGGCGTCCTTGCTGGCCGGTCAGTGATGAGAGCAATCTGACCTGTTGTCCGGAGCTCCAGGCTCCGGGAGGCGCGTGGTCAGATTGCCCTCATCAGTGCCCGGGCAAATGCCGGGGCCCTGGAGAGCCGGGGGGGCTCACTCGGCCTCGTCAGTTCTGGTGCCCCTTGGCCGGGGCCCACTCGCCTTAGTTCTGCTTCCCCGGGCCGAGTTCCGGGGACCGCAGTCTTTGGCAGGAATCTGCAGTGCCGTCCCTTTAAGGAGCAAAGACTTCCTGGTTGAACTTAATCTGTGGGTGGAGCTACCGGCCGGCGTCCTGCTCATCCCACAGATGAGAGTTGCAGTGCCAGCCAGCGACCCCCAGCACAGTGCTTCTTTCCTGCTCTGTGTGGGCCCCCTCTCCACCGTGACCTGAGCGGTATGTGCCCTCCCCACCCCCCGATTTATGGGCCCTGGTGAGCTGTATGGGCTCTTCTCCCCCTCCTAGGTGTATGCCCTGCCCCCCCCTCTCCCCGGTGCCGTATGTGCTGGGCCCCAGAGCCGCGTGTGTGTCTGTCTGTATGTATATATGTAGCAGAGCTATGTGTGTATGTATGTATGTATGTATGTATGTATGTATGTATATATGTAGCAGAGCTATGTATGTATATATGTAGCAGAGCTATGTATGTATATATGTAGCAGAGCTATGTATGTATATATGTAGCAGAGCTATGTGTGTATGTACAGTTAGGTCCAGAAATATTTGGACAGTGACACAATTTTCCCGAGTTGGGCTCTGCATGCCACCACATTGGATTTGAAATGAAACCTCTACAACAGAATTCAAGTGCAGATTGTAACGTTTAATTTGAAGGTTTGAACAAAAATATCTGATAGAAATTGTAGGAATTGTACACATTTCTTTACAAACACTCCACATTTTAGGAGGTCAAAAGTAATTGGACAAATAAACCAAACCCAAACAAAATATTTTTATTTTCAATATTTTGCTGCGAATCCTTTGGAGGCAATCACTGCCTTAAGTCTGGAACCCATGGACATCACCAAACGCTGGGTTTCCTCCTTCTTAATGCTTTGCCAGGCCTTTACAGCCGCAGCCTTCAGGTCTTGCTTGTTTGTGGGTCTTTCCGTCTTAAGTCTGGATTTGAGCAAGTGAAATGCATGCTCAATTGGGTTAAGATCTGGTGATTGACTTGGCCATTGCAGAATGTTCCACTTTTTTGCACTCATGAACTCCTGGGTAGCTTTGGCTGTATGCTTGGGGTCATTGTCCATCTGTACTATGAAGCGCCGTCCGATCAACTTTGCGGCATTTGGCTGAATCTGGGCTGAAAGTATATCCCGGTACACTTCAGAATTCATCCGGCTACTCTTGTCTGCTGTTATGTCATCAATAAACACAAGTGACCCAGTGCCATTGAAAGCCATGCATGCCCATGCCATCACGTTACCTCCACCATGTTTTACAGAGGATGTGGTGTGCCTTGGATCATGTGCCGTTCCCTTTCTTCTCCAAACTTTTTTCTTCCCATCATTCTGGTACAGGTTGATCTTTGTCTCATCTGTCCATAGAATACTTTTCCAGAACTGAGCTGGCTTCATGAGGTGTTTTTCAGCAAATTTAACTCTGGCCTGTCTATTTTTGGAATTGATGAATGGTTTGCATCTAGATGTGAACCCTTTGTATTTACTTTCATGGAGTCTTCTCTTTACTGTTGACTTAGAGACAGATACACCTACTTCACTGAGAGTGTTCTGGACTTCAGTTGATGTTGTGAACGGGTTCTTCTTCACCAAAGAAAGTATGCGGCGATCATCCACCACTGTTGTCATCCGTGGACGCCCAGGCCTTTTTGAGTTCCCAAGCTCACCAGTCAATTCCTTTTTTCTCAGAATGTACCCGACTGTTGATTTTGCTACTCCAAGCATGTCTGCTATCTCTCTGATGGATTTTTTCTTTTTTTTCAGCCTCAGGATGTTCTGCTTCACCTCAATTGAGAGTTCCTTAGACCGCATGTTGTCTGGTCACAGCAACAGCTTCCAAATGCAAAACCACACACCTGTAATCAACCCCAGACCTTTTAACTACTTCATTGATTACAGGTTAACGAGGGAGACGCCTTCAGAGTTAATTGCAGCCCTTAGAGTCCCTTGTCCAATTACTTTTGGTCCCTTGAAAAAGAGGAGGCTATGCATTACAGAGCTATAATTCCTAAACCCTTTCTCCGATTTGGATGTGAAAACTCTCATATTGCAGCTGGGAGTGTGCACTTTCAGCCCATATTATATATATAATTGTATTTCTGAACATGTTTTTGTAAACAGCTAAAATAACAAAACTTGTGTCACTGTCCAAATATTTCTGGACCTAACTGTATGTAGCAGTGCTATGTGTGTATGTAGCAGTGCTATGTGTGTATGTATGTAGCAGAGCTGTGTGTGTCTGTAGCAGAGCTATGTGTGTCTGTATGTAGCAGAGCTATGTGTGTCTGTATGTAGCAGAGCTATGTGTGTCTGTATGTAGCAGAGCTATGTGTGTCTGTATGTAGCAGAGCTATGTGTGTCTGTGCAATGCAGGCAGAGGTGCTGCAAATGTCTTTGCACTAGTGGGACTATAGCAAAGTCCAATAGCCACGTTTAGGATGCCACTAGGTACACTGAGTGTTTGCTAGTATGTAGCAGAGCTATGTGTGTATGTAGCAGTGCTATGTGTGTCTGTATGTAGCAGAGCTATGTGTGTCTGTATGTAGCAGAGCTATGTATGTAGCAGAGCTATGTGTGTATGTATGTAGCAGAGCTATGTATGTAGCAGAGCTATGTGTGTATGTATGTAGCAGAGCTATGTGATGTATGTATACAGAGCTATGTGTGTCTGTAGCAGAGCTATGTGTCTGTATGTAGCAGTGCTATGTGTGTCTGTATGTAGCAGTGCTATGTGTGTCTGTATGTAGCAGAGCTATGTGTGTATGTATGTATGTAGCAGAGCTGTGTGTATGTATGTATGTAGCAGAGCTATGTGTGTCTGTATCAGAGCTATGTGTGTCTGTAGCAGAGCTATGTGTGTCTGTATGAATGCAGCAGAGCTGTGTGTCTGTAGGCATGTATAATGTGTATATGTATGTCAGTGTATATGGCTGTATAGATGTGTCCGTTCAATATGTATTTTTGTGAGTTTGTCTTTAAATATGTATGTGTACGTATGTGTGTCTGCGTGTTGATGGGGCCCACTGGGACTCTTCCGCCCGGGGCCCACAAAAACCTGGAGCCGGCCCTGACCCTCATCACACACTGCGTGTCGGGTAGGAAACAGAGGACAGATCCTGAAGCTCCGCACAGTGTAGGCAGCGGAACGCAGGAATCTCTCCTGTGTTCCTTGCCCGACACTTTTCTCTGTGACACACGCGCGCCCTGATATCGTCAGTACGGCGCGCGTGTGTCATTTGAAAAGTTCCCGCCCGGCAGGAGAAGCTGCAGAGGCGGGGGCCGTATGGAGAGAGGCAGCGGCGGGGTTTCCTAGGAATACAGAGTCGGCGCAGCCTGGCCATGTGAAGGAGAAGCAGCTCAGCGGGGGGCTCGTACGGAGGTGTCTGAGGACGGGAACGATAAGAAGAGAGGTGAGTGGTTACTAGTAACCTGCGGGGACAATGGGGGCGGGCAGGCGGGGGGCTGGGGGAGAGGGGTAACTTTTGACAAATATTTGGGGTGTAGTGGTTTAGTATATGGGAATGTAGTTTTACAGGTGTGGTATATGGGGGTGTGTAGTGGTGTAGTATAATATAGGTGTATATAGGAGTAGTATAATACTACACCCCTATATACACCTGTATTATACTACACCCCTATATACACCTGTATTATACTACACCCCTATATACACCTGTATTATACTACACCCCTATATACACCTGTATTATACTACACCCCTATATACACCTGTATTATACTACACCGCTATATACACACCTGTATTATACTACACCCCTATATAAACACCTGTATTATACTACACCACTACACCCCTATATACACCTGTATTATACAGGTGTATATAGGGGTGTAGTATAATACAGGTGTATATAGGGGTGTAGTGGTGTAGTATATTACAGGTGTATATGGGGTGTAGTGGTGTAGTATATTACAGGTGTAGTGGTGTAGTATAATACAGGTGTTTATAGGGGTGTAGTATAATACAGGTGTAGTATATAGGAGTGTAGTATAATACAAATGTAGTATATAGGGGTGTAGTGATGTAGTATAATACAAGTGTAGTATATAGGGGTGTAGTGATGTAGGTTATCACAGGTGTAGTATATAGTGATGTGCTGCAGTTTATTACAGGTGTAGTATATAGTGATGTAGCATATTACAGGTGTATATAGGGGTATAGTGATGTAATATATAGTGGTATAGTATATAGAGGTGTAGTTTATTACAGGTGTAGTGTATACTGATGTATATTACAGGTGTATGTGTGTATGTATGTGTAATATATATATATATATATATACACATATATATACTGTGGCGTGTATAATATATATATATATATATATATATATATATATATATATATATATATATATTATACACGCACAGTATATATGTGTGTGTGTGTATGTATGTATATATATATATATATATATATATATATATATATATATATATATATATATATATATATATATATATATATATATATATATATATATATATATATATATATAACCGAGTTAATTATATTAGTCCGGCCCTCTAAAACCATCCCAATTTCTCATGCGGGCCCCATGGGAAGATTAATTGCCCACCCCTGACCTGGGAGATACCTCGCTGATGTAGTATAACTACCATTGTGCCTTGTTGCTGTGCTCAGTCTTGTCGTGGTGTATGACCTCTGACATGAAACTGTCCTTTACAACCTCACTTTTGTAGCTGAGTTTGGCTGTTCCTCATCCAGTTTTATACACAGCTGTTTCAGTTTCAGTTAGAGAATCTGACCTTATTACTAAACACCCTGCCCAACGAGCTTTTTATACTGCCTGACACCTAAACATATCTTTATAAAGTCCTTATTTCATAGGTAAATTAGGCCTTTTGACTAGTGGATGGGGCATATTAGTTCCTCAGACTAGTCTGTCCTCTCCACATGTTATCTCGCCCCTGTGGGCATGATAATATTATTTACAGTGAGCCAGCGTCATCACCAGGTCTCTGCAGATCCCGCGCATGCACACGGTTCCTTCACTTCTTGCGCCTCTGAAGCCTAGGGAACACTTCCCTGCTAGAGAGATACACTGCACATCTCTGGAAGTTAGAGTAGACGGCCGTTTCACTTCTGATCATGCGCAGTTCGCCTCTCTGTAGCCGGCTTCAGAGACGCAATGATGTTACATTTACAGGATTTGCAGAGAGCTGCTGATGTAGCTGGCTCTCTACAAATCATGTTACCGTGCCCAAAGGGGCAAGCTAACATGCGGAGAGGGCCAACGAGTCTGGGGAACCAATGCTCCATCAACTAGGACTATATAAAGAACTTCTTTTTTCAATATGCGCTTAGGTGTCAGGCAATATAAAGGACTGGTTATGCAGGGCATTTAGTAATATATAAATGCTGGTGGGTGCTAGGGCACGGTGGACCTTAAAGTGCACCAATCACCAGGATTTTCCTATATAACCTAAAGCCAGTGCTATACTGACACTATCATGCTGATTCTATACATAACTGTAGTGGTCAGCTCGGATGTTTAGGTTTTGAAACACAAGCAAGTAAAGTTTGTAACCTGAGCAGCTTTTTGAATTACAGCAGCTAATAACTAGGGTTCATGTTTATACGGCTTCCTAACCCCCTGGCTGTACATCTTCCCTCTGTTCTTTATACTGAATTTATTATAGAATCGTTTTACTAAGTGGCTAGAAGGACCTGTGCTGATGTCATACCC